>NC_088642.1:83432128-83732844 GCF_036013475.1 Columba livia
TACAAGCATTAGCAGACAGCTGATTCAGTGGAGATAGCCAGAATAAATTTGCTGAAGCGCACATCCTGCTAATCTGTTTGAAGAATATCGTACAGCATTAGTACCAGCACTTCATGTTATCTGCACAGCCTGATAAGGTACATCTTTATTAAATTCAGTTATTGAAAGGATGTCAGTCATGGAATAGGAATATTTTAAATTCTAAAAAAAAAAAATTAAGCAGCTCTTTGTTAGTCAGAGCTTGGCTTAATGGCTGAGTGTCTAGAGAAGCCTTTCTAAACACCTGGCAGCATTGTACAATAAAAGCTTTGTAATTTTAAGTGGAAATAGCTTTCTTTTTTTTTTTTTTTTTTTTTAATTTTTCCATGTGTAGTGAGACAGTTACTTTTAGTGATTTAGGAATTATCGAATGCTGGAGTAAGAGCTCCCCTCTCTGTTGCTTTGATAAAACTACACAGATTCTGTGTAATGTGAGGATGCTGGGAAATGAAAACAATTTGCTTCAGAATAGCTTGAAATGGAAATATTGTTTAAAACAATTATTTTGATGGCAGGAAACAGTGCTCCAGCCCCTAACGTGCAGACAAAAAATGAGTTTTCTTCCCCTTTAGTAGATTCTAAAAAAAATAAAGCTGAAAACTACTGGCACCTCAGACCTCTTGGCATAAACACTCACTAAAAACTGTGTAGTCACTGCGTGTCCCCTTATTTTGTGCTTGCTAAGAACTGTCTGCCTGGCAGTAAGATTAACTTCTTTATGTCACATGATGAATTACTATGTAAAAACAACCTTACTGTATAAAGAGGATTTGTAGCCTTCTTGACGTTACCTGTACCAGGTACGACAATATTAGCAGTTATTTTAAATGATTGTGATTGGTGGAGTGTGATAAAGATATAACGGGGGTATTTAGATTCCCCCCCACCACCACGTACTTATTATTTATATAAGCAAATGTTTTGCAAACAAAGGGCAAAAGAGAAGAGCTTCATACATATCTCTTCAGAATCTCCTCTCTCTCCTTCTGGTCCTCCAGGGAGCTGACGGAGAGGTCGGAGATGGTGACGGCGGCCGAGGCTGTGAGGGTGACCAGCAGCACCAGCCATCCCTCACCCTCCTCCAGCGGCAGCTCCAGCTTGTGGGTCTGCTCCTTGCTCAGGGTGGACAGGTCAACCTGGCACCTGCGAACAAAATACTCCCCGTCAGCGGGTGTTTTTTTCCACATCAAGCAGGAGCACATTGGCTTGCTTGGGTTCGCTTGGAGGAAATACCAAACCAAACCAAAACAAAATGAACCAAAATGAACCAAAACCAAAACGAACCAAACCAAAACCAAACCAACCCAAAACCAAGCCAAATCAAACCAAACCAAACCAAACCAAAACCAAACCAAACTGAAACCAAAACGAACCAAACCAAACCAAGCCAAAACAAACCAAACGAAAATGAACCAAACCAAAATGAACCAAACCAAACCAAAACTGAACCAAACCAACCCAAAACCAAGCCAAACCAAACCAAGCCAAAATGAACCAAACCAAACCCAACCCAATTGAACCCAACCCAACCCAATCCAACCCCGACCCAACCCGAACCAAACCAAACCAAACCAAACCAAACCAAACCAAACCAAACCAAACCAAACCAAATCAGCTGAAATTCCTTCCCATCTTCTGGAAGGATTTATCTTCTGCTTCAGCCCATGCTGCTCACTTGATCTTATTTTTTTTAAGGCTACAATCTGTTACACATGTGAGCAATAAATATTAAAAATAATGTGAAATGAGCTTAGCTAACACGGTCAAAGAGAATTTAAAAAATCCAGCTTCAGATGCAAATTGTACTTTTTAATTACTCCTCATTTTGATGTGAACGTTTTTGATACCAATCATCAAACAACAGTAAAAATCCTCTCTTAAAAAAAGAAAGAAAAAAAAAAAATCTGTGTGGATTTAATTGTGATGGAGTTAACGTGACCGAGCACAGAAAAACACGACTTGAGCGACACCCAAAAGGCTCGTCTCTCCTGTGCTAAGCTTGCGTGGATCAGGGTCAAAGCTTTGTGCAGGCACCTGGGATAAAATCCAGGGCTGCAGCCCCCTATATAATAAGGTATCTCAGGTAGTAATGAGCAGGGACTGCTCACAACTGAAGCCCATCCACCCGGCTTGATCCCTTTGCGAGTAACCCGACGGTCCCTATGCTGAATTAACAAAGAACGGCTCCGACCTGCCAGCAACCTCCTTAGAAACACACAGGTAGGGCAGGGAGGAAAAACAGTGTCTCTGCTAACAAAGAGCTGACCACAAGCTTTTAATTAAAACAAGAGCACCTCAGGGTTGGTAATTAGTCTGTGCACAGCTCAGATGTTTTACTATTTTAATTTGTATCATTCACAGGCTTCAACTTTCCTAGGCTGCAGCTCTGAGCATCTCTGAAAATTGTAATGTAATACCAGCTTGCACTGCACAGGAATTCCTGTGATAAAGCATTATCTGCAATACTTCTACTGATAGCATCCCCGAGTAATGTGTTGCCAATTCATCACTCTAAATAAAAACAAAAAAGTAACTGAATATATTCTATATATAGTTAAGCCACTGAATACTCTTAACAACAATTATTTAATGTGACAGGCACATGTTCTATATGCCACTCTCACTAAACTAAACATCTAGCAAACTCTTTTCATAAAATGTCAATTGATTTTGAAGAGAAAGATAATGTGGTGACCGCAGGGCCAATAAACTGAGAAAAAGGTGGCAGACATGAATAAATAGGCATTTAAGGACAGGAAATAGCCAATTATGAGAATAAATGCTGCCTCATAAAATGGGCACTGTGCTATCACAGGCAGATTAGATTTGCTACAGGAAAATTCCCTCTTAATTTTTTTCTTTTTAAACATTTACTGTCTGTTGTGCAGCTGTCAAAATTAAACTACCGCAAAGCTCAAACAGTAACAAGGGTCAATTATTTTACAATGAAAAAAAAGTCTGACTGACATGGCATACTGAGCTTAATGTTTACCTTTTATTTTGAACTCTTTGGATGATGAGTGAGAAATAAAATTAAAAACAGCAAGGAAAGACTAAAGCTGTTGCTGTCAGTGCAGACTGATGGTCAATACAAGTTTTGTGCACATACATTGGCTGTCAATTTTTTATTTAGGCTGCAGTGAGGAGTATAAAGTCCTCTGTAGGATGACAAATATTATAACCAAGCATTCAAAGCTGGAGCAGGCTAAGATGCCCCTGGTATTAAATATTCTTTCCTAGTATATTTCAAAACAGATACCTCTCAAAAATATGTCTGCAACAACACTGAGACTTCAATCAATAATCATTGAAAGAACCAGTCTAAACTCTCCTAAAGTTGAGAAAAGATTTAGAAAGTCATTATTATAAAAGTAATGCAGAAATAATCCACCCCTCATTCAAAAATAGGCAACAAAAACCTACTTGCACTGGAAGAAGAAAACCCTACATGCATCAGAAAACTGCAATGACTGTGAGGTTACAGGGTAATACATGAGAGCTACAAGCTCCAAGTTCTCCAGCTCCTGAAGTTACCACTTCTGCAACATCAGCAGTCCATGCTATTTTTTATTTAGGCTAAAAGAAGTGACTGACAACTCGATTTTACCCGTGCACCATTCCTACAGCTATGAAATATTCCTAATAGCACCACATCTATAACAGATTGCCTGAGAAATACGTCTCTATTGTCTGTCTGATAGATCTCCGTGAACGGCCTGTCACCTGCTTTTTATTTTGTAAAACCATACAAAGGCAAGGGAGTGATCTGGAAGCTTTTTCCAGTGAAAGCTTTAACTATTTTACAGGAAAAATACCCTCTGAAGGGCCCTCAGGTAATTAGATAAAAAACTAAGGTTATTCCATTAAGGAGAGTCACCGTCAAGCTTTATGGACATCTCGGTTAAGAGCATCTCTGTGTGTACAGGTCAAGGAAAGTGCATTTCTCCTCTGGCCTCACAGGAGATGCAGCTCGTGTGTCTAACTGGAAGGTGCCGAGGCTCAAGGAGAGCACCAGAAGCACAGAAGATTCAGTCAAAAGACCATACTTTCTAATTTATGGGTGTTTTAAAAAAATTGCAATATTTTTTCCATCAAAAGTTGAGTTTTTCATGAAAAAAAAATCAACTTTTTTTGCTCTCACACTAAATCAAACCATCACTAGTTCTACTTTGCCCTCACCAGATCTTTGCATGGGACCAGTGAAAGAAGCCTGGTTTTACTAAGGCGTTACTTAAGCACTTAGCCTATCCTAGAATAACCTCTATAGAAATCAGTAAGAAACCCAAAAAGTCCTTTTTGGATTAGATTTCCTCACAAGCACTGAAGCTAACAAAATCCTTCCAAAGATAAATAGCTTTGGAAAGTTCAAGTTGACAATGCCCCTTCACGTATTACTGAGAGTATATGCAAGTATTCCAAGCTTGAAAGCTTTAGCAATGCTTACTTTCACACCAGTTAAGGTGTTCTCTTAAAAGACATTTGTCACCTACAACTGTTTCCATGGAGAACAAAGGTGTTTTGAGGATGAAGGTGAACTTGAACGCTACTAGAAAGTGGTGCAGAACGAGCATCATGGTGGTAGAAATTTTTGCTTTGCATTCTCAAACTGAGGATCATGAAAAATTACAGCCATTTTCAGAAGGCCGCAAGTTGCACAGGACTGGCAGCTGTCACACAGAAAGCAGGAGACAATAGTCATTTTGGAGAATTCATTTTCTCATGGAATTACTGTTTATTCGTTGTTGCTGAAAGAAAATCTCCACAGAATCATAGAATCACTTTGGTTGGAAGAGACCTTCATGATCATCAAGTCCAGCCATAACCCAACTCTAGCACTAGCCCGTGTCTCTAAGAACCTTGTCTAAACACCTTTTAAACTCATCCAGGGATGGAGACTCCACCCCTGCCCAGGGCAGAATTGTTCTCCACCTGTGAAGAGTTCACCATGAAAAATTCTGGCAAAAATAGCCATTAAATGCACAGACAGATTTTCAAGCATGGCTACAAATCACATTTCAGGGAATTTTGCGTTTTCTAAGGCAGGTTTGAGTATCTGGCATTACTCTGCTGCTCCACATGCTGTGGTTCCTTCAGCGCACACCAGTGTCACCACTGGACGTGTTGGAACCACTGGGACCATCCCCCGAGCTGGCTGACCCCTTGGGAAGAGCCACGTCCCCAAAAATCAGCCTGAACATCATCAGGTACATCGGGAATCTGGATTTTCAGACCTCGAGAAATCTGAAGGGAGAAAAATCAGGTGAGCACCTCGAGCTCCTGTGCCAGAGGACCATGGAAAGGTGGCTGCAGAAACAGGGCACGGCTCCCATGGAGGAAGGTTTGAAGATTTAAGGGGAACCCACCACTTCGCTGAAACTGTGTTCAGTGCGTTAATCGTCCAAGCTGCCAGAAATACATTTCTGATTTATTTTTAATTTGAATATATCTGGCCTTTGGTTCTTTTTATGCCTTTCTTTACTCGGTTGAAAAAGCCTTCAGTGCCCTGTATCTTCTTCTAGTGAAGGTACTCATAGACCATAATCATATCTCTTCTTGATCTTCCTTTTGATATGCTAAACACCTTCAGCTCCCTATACATTTCCTTGGAACACATCTCCTACAGCCCTCAAATGACTTTTTGTAACTTTTCTGATCCAGTGACATTCTCCTGCATCCTTTTTATAGTGTGGAAGCCAGAACTATGTGTAGTATTTTATTATCAGCATGTCTAAGAGGTAAAAATCACCTCCCCTCTCTAGTTCTAACAGAACCTGGAATGTAAGACCGCGTTGGCACCCTGGTGAAATATCCTTGCTAATGAATGAATTACAAAGGTAGCGACATGACATAGAAGGCCTCTTAAAAGCCAGGTGGCCAGGCAAGGGAGAGGCAGCAGATAGCGAGATCATTTTCTCACATGACAAAATAAAGCATAAAAGACGAATTGGCACAATCCTAAGTGATAGGGACAGAAAAGCACCACTTGGCTACAACCCAGGCAACTTAATTATCATCATGACTTGTTCAGGAAGACAGCCTTTTAACTCCACTGTGATCCAGGTCTATGCTGCTCCAAAGGATGCCAAGGAGAGGAAACTGTGCGATTCTGCAATTAGAACTGAGCCGGACACACATCAGAAGCAGCGAGGCATGAACTGCTACAATTTGTAAGACTCCCTATCCTTTAACAGCAGAGTACAATGTTCCAGTAAAACCCAGAAACAAACGGAGAGGGGAAATTCTGCAAAGCGCCGACAGAAAATGACACAGCTCAGAGAGACAGGACTGCAGTAACGTGAAGTTCTTGGGGGAATCAGAGCATGGCACTTTTAAGTGTAATGATAACGAGAAAGAAATAAAACAACAGACCCCACACGCTGCTTGGGCAGGCGGTGGATAGAGGTGATGGACTGAAAACCAGGGGAGCTCCCGAAGATGCTGGAGGTTGAAACTTGCTGAGTAGGACAGTGATGGAGGGGGTTGCGGTGGAAGCTCGCGAGGCTGGAGGGGACGCCCGGGGGCTGAGGATGCACTGCAGAGCTCAGTGGGAACAAGGAATGTGCTGCCAGCATCACTGCAGCGAGACACAGACACAGAGCAGAGCCTGGTGCTGTGGGATAAGTTGGGCTTAGTGATGGAGATACCAGAGCTGCGTGAAACACAGGACAAACATACTGTTCACTGAGCAACACCTGAACGTCAACAAGTGTTTATTGCTTCCTGAAAGAAACACAGCCCATGCCACAACATCCCGTTGACAGATTTTGAAATGACCAGTTAACAGTCTCCTATGCGTAGCTCTTCACAATAAAGCTACAGATTTACCTTTGAAATGGTGCAGACATAAAAAAAAAAAGTACTTGTGGATGTTTCGTGATGTGGTATTTCCTACGCTGTGCCCATGGCATGACCAGACACTAGAGCCATGAACTGTCAGTATTGCCACCACTGCAATATTTTGCACCAAAATTAATACTTTCCCCTGCTAAACAGAATCACAGAATCACAGAACGGACTGGGTTCTGGACTGAGATCATCAAGTCCAACCCTTGGTCCAACTCCAGTCCATTGACTAGATCATGGCACTAAGTGCCATGGCCAATCTCAGTGTAAAAACCTCCAGGGCCGGTGAGTCCAGCACCTCCCTGGGCAGCCATTCCAATGCCTGACCACTCTCTGCAAAGAATTGCTTTCTCATCTCCAGCCTAAATTTCCCCTGGCAGAGTTGAAGCCCATGGCCCCTTGTCCTATTGCTGACTGCCTGGGAGAAGAGACCAATCCCCACCTGGCTAGAACTGCCCTTCAGGTAGTTCTAGAGAGTGCTGAGCTCAGCTCTAAGCCTCCTCTTCTCCAGACTAAACAAGCCCAGCTCCCTCAGCCTCTCCCCATAGGGCTTGTGCTCAAGTCCCTTCCCCAGTCTTGTTGCTCTTCTCTGGACCCGCTCCAGCACTTCAATCTCTTTCCTGACCTGAGGGGCCCAGAACTGAACACAACACTCCAGGTGTGGCCTCCCCAGTGCAGAGCACAGGGGAAGGATCACTGCCCTTGTCCTGCTGACCACGCTGGTTTGGATACAGCCTATTTTGAGACCAGTCTATTGCTTTGAAGAATATAATGTCTTTGCTCCTACACAGTTCTCCATCACAAGCTGGTCCAAGCAACTTTGTAAATGCTTTCGCACAGCTCCCACCTCTGCCTTCCAGAAATCCTACAAACCATACTCCACCCCCTAACCAGACATCACACTCAATACCATGTTCCTCACATCTTGGCAGCCACTTTTCCTTCTGCTTTCCTCTTATTTTGCCATTCCCACATCATGCCATGGAGTGTATTTCCACAGAGGGTCAGAAGAAGGATCCGTAAACACAGCCCGGCCCATATGCAGCATTCTATATTTCAGAATACATTGGGGAACACTATCAATTTTGCAACAGTACATGACAATAACAACTGCCAGCAAGAATTGTAACTACTACAGTATCTTGTAAGAGAAAGTAACTGAAGATTTGGGAGCGAAAACTGAATGGTTTTTGGCTCTCTAGCAGAACAGTAGTGCTTCTGCACTAACAGAAGTTGAAACATGCAGAAACAGTACTAAATAAGGTGTAGAATACCCGAAGGCTGAATTTTGAGATGCAGTATTTACTTCTAATTCCCTCTGACAACAACCAGGAATGGAGACGGCTCAGCATATCTCAGGTTTTGTCAAGGGCAGGTCCACCAACAGCCTATTTTTAGATTTTAATGCTTCAGGTAAAATCTTCATTTTACATAGAGAAATGCACCTGCAATAATTTAACTTTAGTGACCATGTATAATGAACGAACTATTATACACACAGGCTGTTGTGTGCTCGTCTATGCACAGAACTACTGTGTAACTCAGAGGTGCATACAGTTCAAAACTCAAATTACAACAGTGTGTTGACTGTCATGTTTAAAGTTTGAAAAGAAGATATCCTTCCAAAGTTACTTCAACATGCAGAAATTTTCTAACCACCACATGGAAGATAATATTTGGAAGACCACCAAAATAAAGCATAATTTGCAGTTCCAGAGGAACCCATTTTCTCTCTGGAGTTTTGCAAAATCAAGAAAACTTCAAGATTCGTCAGTTTCAAGATTAATACAGACTTTCACACCTACTATTCAAAACCTCTATCTTGGGCAGCAATATTTAAAAAGCAAAATTGCTAGTATTTTAACGTAAATCACAGCCACCACAACATTGAGGAAGAAACATTAGCAGTAAAAAAAAATCTAGGAAGAAACATTAGCAGTATATTTAGTATATTTAGTGTCCTTCGCTCAACTTTATATGTGTGTTGGAGTATACATACACAGCTTTACAGCACCACTCGGTTCTGTCTGATAACATTTAGTCTCTCACAATGAAAATACATTGATTTCAGTGGGGAAAAAAGTTATAAATATTTTATATAAAAATCCCACTTTAGTTTAGAGCTTTGGGCAGTGCATCCCTGTGCTTCAGATTAATAACACAGCACCACAGGGTACATATTGCTTGTATTTACGTGCACCCCAAAAACCCTCTATGGCTTCATTACCATGAAAAAAACTAAATAGAGAAGACATAGCAGATTAAGTGTTGAAAACCTAAATACTTAATTTTCAATATTTTAGCTTTTGTATTTCATAACATCTATTATATGATCTGTACCTGTAGACACATGCAAACAAAGTTGATCTGAATTTCCATGACAATATCCAGAGAGATTATGGGATATTTCAGTTTGCTACAGATAAAATCAATATGCAGCTTTAATTAATATACTATAAACAAGGTATTTTGTTCTTAATTTGCATCAGATGGGAAGAAGGTAGTAGCATCCATAAATACTGATGAAAATAGATATAGATTAAGTCAAAAGTAATTTCCTGGCACAAAATATCAGTAGAAGTCAATGTCATTTTAAAGATAAACACACATTTTTCATACCAATAAATAGTGCTATAAATTCTGCCGTACTGGATTGCAAATAATTTCAGCTGAATAAAACTGCATGACATGGGATTTACTTATCCTGTGTGTTCACAGAAACAACTTGTTCTCTGACAGCACTCATTCTTGGCAATTTATTGCAGCTGTCAGCAGCCAATTTGTTCAGATTACTGCTATGCATAAAGGTGTAACAATCATGAGGATTTATTAGCTGATTATCGTAAAGGTGACAGTCAGGATCGCCTCCAAAAACGCAGATGATAAGAAAGTTAAATAATTACATGAAGATTAAAATCATTTCACCTTCATTTTCATCTTAGTATTACCTCCATAAACTTACTCCCATATATGTTTTTAATCACAGGAGTGTATTGACTCAATACGGAAGAGAAATTATTTACTCGTAGCAAAAAAATGTGAATACTAAATGTACTCAGACTGAAAAATATGCACACATACATACAATGACTAATACTGCTCATGCAAGTTCGCAAGCTTAACTGAACATGAGAAGGCCGCCCCTATGGCTTTAGATGATGTTGCTTTCCAAAAAAAGAACTTTGGTACCTCATGTCTTTGGTCCTGGAATGTTGGGTTTTTTAGGAAATGACGTTCAGAAGAATGTCTGAATATAATCTCCTGTATGACGAAGCTCAGTTCTAGTCAAGCCCAGTGTTTCCTCATAAAATTTTGTATATGATCAGAAATCTATTTTCCTTGAACCTTTCCTGTAAGGTAATTCTCCAGGATTTTGAAATCCCTGAATAAACGTTGAAATGGTTCTAGGATTTCCATTTTTTAGAGCATTATATGACAGAAGTTCGCAAGATGCCGCATCCTTTACACTCTTACGGAGAACGTACACAACTGAAACTCAAATTAATTTTGTAAGCATGTTATGCTCAAAGTTAAGGATGGAAATCAATCAGCCAGCGTCTCATTTCAGGAACCGCCACACTGGACATGCCGAGGCACTGAGATGAAGACAGAGCTTTACTCTGTTTCCTTGACAGACGTATCTTGCTCCTTCTCCAAATTAGGATGCCATGCTGTCACTCTTGACCTTTTAATACCTTCCACCCTCTCAGAAGCCACCCATTCCACTTCCATTCTCCTCCTGTCATGCCCCCGCAAAGCCAGAATCTCACTTCCATGCCTTCAGCCTTCTCAAACAGAGAACCACAGTAGAGTTTAGGTTGGGAAGGACCTTCAGAGCTCATCTAGTCCAACACCTGCCATGAGCAGGGACATCTTCACCAGCTCAGGTTCCCCAGCTTTCCTTCATCTTCCTGCCCTCAAAACAGGACCACAAGCACTCGCAGTCTGAGCACATGTGTCATCACTGCCTTGTCACACTCCCAGCTTCATCCTGGCCCTTACCATGCTCCAGCCCAATGAGTATGGTGGTACCTGCAGGGCCCACAGAAGTCTATGCTCCTGACTTCTCACTTCTTCCATTTCACTGAAGCGCAGCTGAGACAGAGTGTCATTCCAGGAGAAGTTATGACATTCTGCTCTGGAATAAAATCTGCAAGCTACAGAGCTCAGCACAGCAGGAATATTCCAGTTCAAGCGAGCTTCCCGTGTTGTTTTCCACGAGGAACCTGGATTTCCAGCTTTCAGCCTTCCACTCAACAACACTGTCCCCCCACAGCCAGCTCAGTTTGGAAGTGCTGAACCCCTTTTAGGGATGGCACTTTTCAAAGAGATCCCCTAGCGAAGAAGCTTGATGACACTTATTTTGCATGGGAAATTCTGCTGACCTTCATGTGTGCTCTGCAACAGATGAATAAAGAGGGCACAAAAAGCCAACACCATGAGGTGAGAACTGCCCCTTAAACAACATTTTCCTTCTGTTTTCTCAATTTGGTCTACTGTTTCTCTCAATTGGGCATCTCCTTCAATCAAGTTTGGCTCCTCCTGAACCGCACATGGGGCAAGTAGGGCATCTTCAAGAAATAACTGTTTTCCTTTGAATTTAATAAAAATATTCCTATATAACAAAACAGCTGCTGCTGGAGCACTACTCAAGAAAATGGGAAGATCACAATAAAACAAAAAGGAATACTCTCTATGATGAGCAATGCTAGAATACTACCAGGAAATCTTTTGTTTCCCTCCCACAGCTCATTATCACTTTTCCTGGATCTTGGATCAAAACACCCGATTTATTACATGTGCCTTCAGAGCCACAGAGACTTAGTCATGGAGTGCGACTCGCCGTGCTTTACAAAATTAACACACATTTAGCACAGCAAGTCTGCAGTGTCTGTACCAGAGTATTTACAGCCTTTAGAGGCAGCCTCAAAATGAGAAACTGGGAAGGGAGGTCAATGTAAAGTGGAGCTGTCAGTTGTCGGTGATTTTTATCCACAGTGATTGGAAGAGAGCATTGGGGAGGGAGATTTATTAAGACCTATTTTTGCATTCAGATTGAGCTTGACAAATGACAAAGTTTTTCACGGAAATCCTCATGGAGAGGAATTTGTTTGCAGGTTGCATTATCCAGAGATAACGTACTGACAGAAGGTGAAGTGAGAGTCTGAAAGGACAAACTGAAGAGGGATTATATATACACTGACAGCAGAGAGGTCAAAACAATGAAGAGCAGCAAGATTTTGGGAAAAAACAAAACAAAACATTGACTTTCTTAAAATCAGTTACATGCTGCAGAAGCACTTTGTTTAAGGAGCATCTTTTTTTGGTTCATACAAGAATTACGCCCATTTAGGAAAATCATAGAAACAAGGTTCTCCCATGGAGAAATGCTAAAGGATTCAAACATTCTTCTTGGAGACCAGGTTCCCATGCTATTAACTTTTTTGAGGCCTAAATAAAATGTAGAAATTATTCATTACTTGAATAATAGCATGCATTTTCTATAAAGAAATAGATGCACACTTAAGACGTACAACTTCTTTAGGTATCTGAAAAGCTACCTAAGCAGCTCATGTGTTTGAATTTACAATTTTTCTTCCTCTAATCTCTTCCTCTATCACATTCTTATTTAGATTGCAAGTGCCTTGGAGCAAAAGTGGTGTCTTTTATTTTATGCAAGGCTCTTAAAAAGACTTTATAATTACTGGTACAAGTAACAACGTAAGTGCTGCTTTGATGAGAGTGTTCTGAAAAATTACACATGAAAACTCTGAATCTCACCTTCTTTTGGATAAGAAGGTTGAAGTTAAGCAGAAAATAAGAATAATTTCCCAAGGTGTATCACATTTTGAAGTAGGACTAAATGATTATGTTATTTCAGAAAAATAGCTATTGTTACCATCTGCCCCGACTGAAATCAAGCAAGTGAAAAAATACAACATAAAATCCAAATATAAGCATAACACTGCATCCATAGGGTTTCATCATGTAAAACAAAATGCTACTGTGTACACTTTTGAAAAAGTTTTGCCTGATATTAAAGCTTTTTGTTTCCCACAGACTCTGTATGTATTCTGAGTTACCACAATTTACGGTATGAAATAAACACAGAATATTAACCAAATGATCTAACTTGGTAAAGAAAGCCACTACCCTAAATGGAACAAGGGAGAGGAAAAGGTTCATAGAAACTTAACCACATTGACATCAGAAGTGTCTGTAAGATTTCCATTCCTGATTTTAATTACAAAAAAAATTAATTCTACTAGTTAATAGCATCGATGTCCTGGTGAAAGCACCTACAACCAATATACTAACAAACAATCAGAATATATAGCATTGATAATAATTACTATTATTATGAATGCATGAATATCAATTAAAGCATGATGTGAACAAATATCTGAGCTTTCAAAATAGCACCAACTTCACACAGTATCTGTAACAACAAAACAGTGTTTTCTCATTAGTTAAAAGCTAGTGGTAAAAAACATCAGCACCTTTCATCTTACTACACAATAACACTGAGCACAACCACACAAATCTACACCATTTCTTGACCTCTTAAGACAGATCCCAATTATTCACTTCTCCTGAAAATGAGTTAGGTGAATCATCTTATTTCTTTTCCCCAAAAGCTGTATGTTGTCCCTCAAGATTCTCATTTCATTTGCCAAACAGATTAAAACCCAAGGTACATAATTTTGGTCTTATGCGCCTATTAGAAGTCAGAAGACCTATTTCTCCTCCAAGCCGGACATTGCCAAATGGAACTTCCTGCATCTTCATTATTGTTCTAAATGTGGGATTTATTTTTGGAAAATCAAGTCTATCAATTGGTAAAAGCTGCCACCTACTGGTCACTAAAAATTATCTTACCCCATCAAAGTAAAGATTTACATCAATGCAGCCAACTGTACTGATACGTAAAAAGAAAAATTCCTCCCCTACCTTAAAAAAAAAAAAAAAAGAAAAAAAAAGAAAGAAAAAAAGAAAAAAGGCAAGAACAAATGGTCATAAGAAGTAGTTTCAATGGCAAAGCTCATTTTAATCATCTGCTCTCATCTCTGGGGAACAAGAAGGCTGTAATTGCACAAACCTGCCAATAAAATCATCCCTTTTGCCAACATCTTTGTCCCACACGGTAATATCAATAATTCCACCTCGTTCTTCATAGAGATGAAAGTCAAACTGCTCTCTCCACTGAGGATTCAAAGTTTTTGGCACAATCTGAAAGGAGAGCAAAAAGAAAGTCATATTGCATTGTGTAGGCATATGCATTCTTCAACTGTAAATCTGATCATTAGAGTCTGTTCAGAAAGTTCTTTTCCTTTGTAGTATGAGCATCTTAGATGGTGGGAATTAAAAAATAGTAATTAGAAAATACTGCTGGCCAGTTCCCTCATGCCTCTCTGACACAACAGCAACCTCCAAAATCCTGCAACCTGTCACCTTCAAAAGATTCCTGAACAAAGGATTTATCCTGGGAATGGATCCATTTTTCTATAGAATAATTATGCCCTCTCTTACGTGTCAGTTTGCTGCAAAGGTATGAGTCTGAGCCTAAAGGAAAACAAAGCACCTGCAATGACAAGGAGACATTGACTGTATGTATTTGAACAGAAACAATTTTATCACCTTCTCTTTCCCCAGATGCAGTAATACTGGGAGAATGATGATACTACGGTTCACTTTTTATGCAATACTCTTCTTTTTCAAAACTGTGTTTTACTTCCTTTCCTTTGCAACTCAGATCAAAGTCGCTTTCTCAGTCATTTTCAGTAGAGTTACTTCTGACAAAAGAAGTAACTTCAATGGAATCCAGTCCATGTACTTCTGACCAATCTCTGCAGAATGGAAAGATTGCAGATTTTTCTGTCCTGATGCAAAAGCAGTAGTCACAGTAGTCACAGTAGTCACCTCTGTCCTGAGCGACAATGGAAACTGTCTGATACCTTCCCTATGTAGCCATCGCTCCTTTCTACATCTACCAGTTCCACTGTCTTGAAAAAAAAAACCACATACACACACAAAAAACCCCCCCAACAAATACAAACCAAACCAAACCAAAAACAACCAACAAAAAACCACAGAAAAATCAGAGGATTAAAAATGCTACAAAAATTTTTAAGAATGCTAAGCAAGTCTTCACAATAATTTTGTGCTTGAACAAATGTTTCTACCTCCTAAGGTCATGCAAGTAACATGGGATAGGACAAGAAGAAATGGTCTCAAGTTGTGCCCGGGCAGGTTTGAATTGGATATTAGGAACAATTTCTTCCCCAAAGGGCTGTGGGGCATTGAACAGGCTGCCCAGGGCAGTGCTGGAGTCACCATCCCTGGAGGGGTTTAAAAGTCATTTAGATGAGGTTCTTAGGGACATGGGTTAGTGCTGGAGTCAGGTTATGGTTGGACTCAATGATCCTGAGGGTCTCTTCCAACTCAAATGATTCTACATGTAAAAATCTTTAATGAAACTTGCTGAGGCAAGTGAGAATAAAAGCATGACATTGATTTGAGGATCAGACCCTGCAAAAGATCCAAGAAGCTGCCTGCAAGACATACAAAGGTGGGATCCACTTGTCAGAATTATGCCACATCTTCCCCCTACCAAGAATGACCCATAATGGGAAAAAAACCCCAATACAGTCTGTATGGAAAAATCAGGTGTGCCTCTCAACCACCACTCATTTTCCAGTGCTACATTCTTCACCCTCTAGTCTTATTTTTATTTATAACAAAATAAGAAAAAACATCTAAGCAAAGCTCAATGTGCGTGGCAGCTATTTAATACACAATAAATCTCCATTGCTGCTGGAATAAGTCACGCAAGCCAAAAACAGGAACAAAACATTTTGAATGCGGCCATTTAGGTCACAGCTAAAATTACCTTGCTCTTGTACTTCTGGTGCCCCAACCGGAACTTCACGTAAGGATCACTGAGTCCATTTGCATCCATTGCCTTTAGTTCACGACCTTCTATTAAGGTTACGCTGACAATCCCTCTCCATAGCTGAGATTTTCTGTGCAGGTCTGAGAGACGTAAGCTCTGGGTCTGAGATGTTAGGGAAATAAAAAAATAGATTTCAGTTAAAACAATTCCAAAAACTTCCCCTTGCATTTTAACGTTCAACATCATACAGCTATGAATGGAAAACAACCATGTTAAGCCATTTTGAAGTTATTTGACAGTACATATGCAAACTATATTACAAAGAATTACTTGGCGAGAAACAAAACAGTGACAAATATGCAAGTAGTGTCATATACTGCTTCTGCAGAAGCAAGCAGAACAAATGCCACTTAAGGAAATGTTCAGCAAAAGAGTCTTTTTTTCCTGATTGACTTCTCTCTGTGCTGATAGAACTAATAACATTAGAAATGGATGTTATAAGGTCTCTTCTATTAGTGGCATATGATTGAATGAACTTGAACAAACACTATAACATAAAAAACAGTGAAAAAAAATGAAACTTCCATTCAAACAAAATAAAGCCACCATGAGGTGTATGGACCAAGGAAAAATAAGTCAATAAACTCTCATGCACATGACAACTACCTCAGCCTATAAATGATGTGGAATTCCCAGAAACAGCAAGGAAAACTGAGTTAAATACCAGCACTTCAGTTCAAGAGACGTTGTGGAGCCTCTGATGGGAACTGTGCAGACACTTGTGGATGGTGAACCCTCAGCTGCAGATTTTGGGGGTTAAAATAAAATTCACATGCACCCAAATAAACCAGATGGCCACAGTGAACTTCTCCAAGGGTGGGAGAGTGGGACGTAAGATCAGCTCCAGTTTGCTCTGAGCTACAGGTATACAAGGCACCAGACTGGGAAGATCACCTGGGCACCCCGAGGTGGGCAAACACGTCCCAGGAGGAGCAAGGTCACCAAAGGCTCTCACTTTTATCCCAAAATTGCATCAGTTCAAGGTTATTGTGTCTAAAATCAGAACACTATGTACCTAAACAGTATCTAAACTAACAGATTATTCTTCCTAGGAATAAAAAAAAAAAAAAAAAAAAAAAAGCAAGTCTACATGTATATTCAGCTATAAAGATATCAAATATATGCATTTTATTTATCATGAAACATAGTTTCAGCAACAAGGCTCTGTGGGCTCAGCAGCCCAACATACACGAAGAGTTGCATGTTGGTTTCATCATTTTGAACCCCTGGTACCTCTGTTAGAGGCTTTCCATGTAAATTTGGTTTGAATCTTTCAGTTACAGCTATGCAAGTGGGGCAGGAATTTTACTTTATTACCCAGAGAAGATCACAGAAAGCGCACTGTGGTATAATCACTGGGGTATAATCAGGATGCACCCAGAGAGAAGAGTTATGCACAAGAACTGTGGCCACTGGGGTTGGAACAAACACGAACAACATGCTTTTAGCAGTATTTCAGATATCATATTGGCATGTATTTACATTTTCTAGTGGCTATTCATTCCAAGTAGTACAGTTACTGGAAAAATATTTCACTATATTTATTAAAGATTCCTCTTCCTGAAATGAAGGATTTAACTGCCGAGAGATTTCCCACAAATGTATTGTTTCTCTGAAGGCAACCAAGGAACTGCGGACTGAAAGTGTAATAACCTTTAACTTAACCTGTGTCATGAACAGCAGTGGGACACCAGAAATCAGAAACTCTACAAAAATTAAGGCACAAGTGTGAAACACAGTTGCCAGAAGAGATTTTATTTACAAGATGGGAACATTATTAAATTTAATACATTTTTTCTTGGCAGAAATACCTCTTCTTTGTGAGTATATAATCAACATTGCAAAGACTTGTGAAGAATTGGTAGGTGTTTGGGTTTTTTTCTTGTTCCAGTTTCTTAGAAAGTTCAGAGCAAAACACTGAATAGTAAATAACTGAAACTGACTATGCCCTGAAACATAAGGTGATAATAAAGAAAGAAGAAACAAGGCACATTTAGGAAGGTATTTCACGCTGCGATAGAAGCAGTGTTGGCAAATAATATACAATTGTTGGGGTTGTTTTTAGGAGTTGAATGGGAATCCAAACAATTTTCAGGATTCTATCATGGAAAGTAAGCATGACTTTGCATTCAGAGCTCTTTCAAAGTCAAGCTTAGAGCACAACTGCACAGCTCTCCGCTAATCACAAATGAGACAGTGAATCATTTAGAGAGTATACTTGATCTAAATTCCACATTTTCAACAGCTCTTCAAATAATTTGCTGCATTAGAGCAGCTGCCACCACATGAAACATGTTGATTTTTTTATGACCAGTAGGGAGTTTCACCAGTGTAGGTAATTCATATACAAGATCTGAACAACGAAGCTCAGAGCACAAAGTGACAAACGGGTTAGACAGGAGTTTACAAGAGCCAAGTAGAAACCCTGGAAACATGAATATTTGCTGGGGAAAGCCCTTTTTGGCCAGATCTCACAGCTATGACACACAGGACACTTTGGCATGTTGACCAACAGTGAAACCACTTTTTTCTTGTTTCCGGGTGAGATTGAACATCTGAACCGACATCTAAACCAAGCTTTTCTTCCAGTCTAACTCATCCTTATCCTTGGAAATCACAGACACTGACATAATCTCTAATTTTGTAAATCTTTCTTGTAGGAAGCAAAATAAATAAGAATGTTTAGATTTCAAGTCAAATTTGACAAAAATCCAATAGATGGAATAATAAGACTGATTTCAGATTTTAGAGTTCTTCCCTTGTGAATTTAATTTCATAGCGCAATACAGGTGCATCACTTTTAGGTACATTTTTAGATATTTAAGCAAACTTCTGCAATCCAGCCCACAGCAAGTTAGTTACAAAGCCTGAAGGGAAATGAGGGCAAAACAAAGAAATGAGCACAGATGTTTCCAAATTTCTCCTATGAAGGGATATTTCCGAAGACTAATTCTTCAGTAACGAATTTCAGTCAGAAAGCAGGTAATGTGTCTGTCTTCACCCTTCTGCCCCAAACAGACAAATACAGGAAGAAACTGCACAGCTTTTGATTTCTCTGGGAATAGGTGGAAAGTTATATATTTCACAATATTCTGTCTGAAATTGGCCATACTATCTTTATAATGCCACAATTTGGAAAGAAGCAAGGTCAAGATCTCAGGCCACAACCAACTGTCATTAACATGTGATTATTATTCACATTCTTGTGAATTTATATGCAGGCATGGAGATTCCTACTTGTCATGTTCTAAACTAAAAGAAAAGGAAAAGGGAGTGCGAACCCAAAGAAGTTGCAGCCTGCATACTATGAAGCTTTCTCTCTCTCTTTTCTTAAAAGGAAATTAAAATGAGACTTCTGAAAAGGAGTTTTTCGTGTCAAAGGACACTCAAAGCTGCTTGTAAAATAAAAACTCTCATTTTTTCACACCCGTACACTGTTTTAATTCTTCTAATATAAACAGCATGCAAAACTAACATTTTCTTATATGACAAAACCAGCTTTCATTCGTGTTTCACCTTTTCTGTCTACATGCGGGGTCTGGGAATGCTAGTGGTGCCAACAGTGGAAGATCTTCTGACTCAGATGTGTTTTCTCTGTTAGATATGATTTATGTAGTTAGCCTAATAAAGTGTCTTACAACATATGGTCTTACAATATAATGGTCTTACAACGTATTACTGGGTAACATTGCTGGATGGGGAAACAACTAGGCTTAGCCAGAATCTGAGAGTTGCCCCAGGTTCATCAAGACCTTGTTCTTGATGAGTGTATTAATTGCCACAGCTTTACTGTTACTTTCTTGAAAAAAAGAGATGCCTTTACTAAGTGCTTTTGAAAATTCTGTAAGTGTTTATCTTTGGGTGTCCAAGTGGCCTTTGAAACTCTAGCCCACAATGAGTTGGAGAAACCCCATGGTCTGTCATCACCTCTTCAAATGCAACTATACGTCCTACAGAGGAACCTCTATCAAAAAAATTACTTTGGTTTGGATGCTTTAAATTAAATTCCAATCAAGAAACTAGTGAAAGAATGTAGGAAGGAATGATACTTCTCTCCATTGCTGATGGGAGCACAGATATACAAATACAGCAAAGTGAATCAAAGCTGGTGTTGCAAATGACTGCAGCAAACTCAGGTAAACATATTTCTCCTCCCCCAGTTTCCAGGATGCTTGCATAAAACTTTTAAAATACAGATGGAGAATGTCAATAGATATAGCTGCTACTTCTATGTACCCTGACCATATGATGAAAAGATGGACAGACAGTCATAGGGATTCACAACAGTTCACCAGAAACTACACAAAGGATAACACCTTGCAGAAGTCACCAATATGTACACAATGAGCAACAAAAATGCCTTCAATGGGATCATGATGATTTATTTTTAATGTTTGGTCATTGTGACTAAGCAAATTTTGTAAATAGGCCACTACTGATAGTGAAATATGAGAAGATGAAAGAGCATTTACCTTCACTTTCAGTCAACTATATTTTATATTTTAGGATATTTTATTTCTGGGTGAAGCTAATCTAAGTTTCTGTAGTTGAGAAACTTACGCCCTATACACTTGTTGTGTTTTCAATATGACTGCCATGTCAAATCTGTTATAGGATGTTTGCTCTAACAACTTGATATTATTAGGAGCAATCTACAATATTTGTAATAAGAGTTGATACTTTTGCGTCATTTCACGCATTTTTGGTGGTTTGCTAAATGCAGCAATTGTACATTCTACTTCAGTGCACTTGCTGGCAACAGATGAGGTGTAACATGATGGAAGTTGTGACTCTATTAAGCACTCGCCATGACTTAGATTTTCTGGAAAAGGGCAGAAATATTGATATATATATATATATATATATATATACGAGAGAATGGAGTGCTGGCAGGAATTGTCACAGAGGCTGTGTCAGTGCAATCCCCGCCTTCACCATCATCTTCCTCTTGGGAAGTGGATGGGTCTCCTGAAGATGTTGTCACCGTCCAGGGTGACCAGTGGCACCACAACCCCAATGCTGACGTGAATGTGACACACAGGGGACAGTGGCCACCAAGACCTGATAGAACCTCCTGGTGCTTCCACAAAACAGCCCCACACTGAAATGCTGCTCTGACTGCTAAACCTCTCAGCTGTTATCATGCACATACAAGTAATGCAAATATAGGCCTCACCAAACATTTGCATAATTTTTCTAACCAGATGTCTAACAAACAATTGTATCTATTCTGACATTTTTTACCTCTATTCCATTATTTAGCAGCTTTCCATCAAGCATTATTTACAGCTGATAAGATGACATCTAGAGCCTCATGGCTTACAAAAGCAAATATTTTCTCAGTCTTAAAAAGATTCTGCTTAAAACCCCAAACCAAATAATTCTACCTTCTATTCTGAAATTCCACACAGTTTTGGTTGAAAGATGGAACTGTTTGCAAATTCTTTCAATTAAGAACTACCCCACAACTCTACACTTCTGCTGGTCTTTGCAATCCTTAGACCATGATTTGCTATTTCCAATTTTATTCTCTACTCGAGGCATCTGATTCAAGTGGAAAGGCATTTGTCTCAATTTTAAAACAGCAAAAAATACTTCATTAAAATTTTGATATTAGGAAAAGACAAAACAGGAGAGCCACGTGAGATATTTTGAGGTGGGCATAAAAGCATCAGTTAATAAGGCCACGGTTTTCAGCACTTTAGCTTGTGTAACTGAAACAAACATATTTTTAAGAAAGCTTCTAAAATAAATTTTAAAACCAGCAATTAGTAGCTGAAAGCATTACATTTTGCAATTCTTCCATCTTTAAAATATTAATAAATTTCATTTTTCCTTTTGAAAGTATATGCAAAAAATTCCAAAGCTCAATTATAAAAAATAGTTATCTAAATGCAAATGAAAATCACTTTAATTCACTTGATTTAGGCAGTAAATAAACTCTTTAATCACCAAATATAATTAATCAAAAGGAGCTTCTCAGGTGTAACTTTGGGATGGTAACATAATTTTAGATTTAGTTTATACATGACCTGTTGCAACTCAGACTAATGTGTCATCATTTCTGGGAAGAAATTGGTTCCAATTGATCAAAGTCACGCTGAAACAGCTCATCATGTATTAATAGTATAAATTAAAATTAATGTTACATTTTAGTTTATTCTAGTATTCCCAGTCCTAAACTTGTTGTTGATAATAGGAAACACAATAGAAGGTGTAAAACAGAAGGTGACATCTTATGTTTTCCTCCAGGTTTTACTGGAATACTGCGACTTTGTAGGTCTTAGCAAATAGTTATTAAATAACTTTTCCCCTACTGTGTTTGGCTATAGATGCCAAATCACTTGTTCCCCTGCTTGTCCTTAAGTTAAAGCACTCAAAGGGTTTTTCTGATGTTTTCTTAATGTAGCCAGTTTAATGTGATCATGTTTGATTTCAGTTTGATGACAATTGTCCCACAGATGTGAAAAGGGCAAGAGCAGACATTCAAATGAAAATAATTTTCAGTGAAATGAACCACATTTCTGACAGAGCTCTTTCTCAGTATGCTTTGGTAAAAAGTACTGTCGTCATTAAAATACCTTCGTTTCAATAGTTACACAGGAAAACGAGAGCTAATCTTATTTCTTCGTATAGAAATAGTGAATAAAGTCAGTAAGTATATTAATTAGTTCTCCAGGAGTGCAGGAGTACCCAGAGAGTGCTGGTGAATGGGGCTGCATCTAGCAGGCATCCAGTCACTAGTGGTGTCCCCAGGGGTCAGTGTTGGGTCCAGTCCTGTTTAACATCTTTATTGATGATTTAGATGAGGGGATTGAGACCATCATCAGCAAATTTGCTGATGACACCAAGTTGGGAGGGAGTGTCGACCTGCTGGAAGGCAGGAGGGCTCTGCAGAGGGATCTGGATAGACTGGAAAAATGGGCTGATTCCAATGGGATGAAGTTCAACAAGGCCAAGTGCCGGGTGCTGCACTTTGGTCACAACAACCCCCTGCAGTGCTCCAGGCTGGGCACAGAGTGGCTGGAGAGCAGTCAGGCAGAAAGGGACCTGGGGGGTACTAATTGACAGGAAGCTCAACAGGAGCCAACAGTGTGCCCAGGTGGCCAAGAAGGCCAATGGTGTCCTGTCCTGTATCCAAATGAGCGTGGTCAGCAGGACAAGGGCAGTGATCCTTCCCCTGTACTCTGCATTGGGGAGGCCACACCTGGAGTATTGTGTTCAGTTCTGGGCCCCTCAGTTCAGGAAAGAGATTGAAGTGCTGGAGCGGGTCCAGAGAAGAGCAACACGACTGGTGAAGGGACTTGAACATAAGACCTATGAGGAGAGGCTGAGGGAGCTGGGCTTGTTCAGTCTGGAGAAGAGGAGGCTTAGAGGTGAGCTCAGCACTCTCTAGAACTACCTGAAGGGCAGTTCTAGCCAGGTGGGGATTGGTCTCTTCTCCCAGGCAGTCAGCAATAGGACAAGGGGCCATGGGCTTCAACTCTGCCAGGGGAAATTGAGGCTGGAGATTAGAAAGCAATTCTTTGCAGAGAGAGTGGTCAGGCATTGGAATGGCTGCCCAGGGAGGTGCTGGACTCACCAGCCCTGGAGGTTTTTACACTGAGATTGGACATGGCACTTAGTGCCATGATCTAGTCAATGGACTAGAGTTGGACCAAGGGTTGGACTGGATGATCTCTGAGGGATTTTCCAACCCCGTCCATTCTGTGATTCTGTGATTCGTTGAAATAAACAATTTATATGAGATAGCACCTCACTCATCCTCTGCCTGAGCTGGTCAAAAATTTTCAAGATAACTTACTATCAGGAAACGCTGTTCAGAGGGTTACCCATCTTCCCCACAAGTATCTACAGGATCATTAACCTAACACAGCAGATACCAGGGTTATGGTCCAACTCCACAACCAGGAGGGCAACTGTTGCCTACAAGGCAAAAATTACTCACCTTCTGTTTGGAAGATGTAATTAATGCTAGACAGAGCTTGATCACTTCCATACTCCTCTTTGGTAAAGTAAGAAGAAAGTGAAGATGTTGACAACTGATCAAACCAACCTTAATTTCCAAACATTTTCTACCCTGGAAAGCTTAGAAGATGGCAACTAAGGTGAGGTGCGTTCCTCTCAATTATTGTGTTAAAACCCGATACTTGCTGCCTTGATTGGCACAATGTATGCGCCCTATATAAACCACCAGAACTTTTTAGCAGGTATCGGACCTCAGTGCTCTCATTTTAGACCGTTCGCTTCATTGTCCTACAGGACTATGAACACAATGATGCTTACAAAGGTTCTCGAATGAAACCAGAATACATTTTCCTGTCATGTTTCTCTGCGAATGGCCAGTAAATCTGCATTGTGTGGAAACTGTTTGTTACGGCAGAAGTGGGACTCAACCCACCAGGCTTAGCTTCTCCCACTATTCATTCTGACCCATTTTCTGCTCACAGTAGAACTTCATTCCGAATACTACTGGTGTTGTTCCCTCTTATGTGCTCCTAATTGTTATTATTTGAGCACCCAAAACTTTCCTCTGAATTACATATATATACACACACACACATATATATTTCAAAGGATCATTTTTTTTCAGACTTACTCTAAAACGTGTGTATAAATTGTGCTGAAATTGCTGTGATAAAACATATCCATCTATGTTGTGGGAAGAGATTAGCTTAATTTGCACCATGGGAGATACTGCTAGACACCAGGAAAAAAACAAAAACAAAACAACAAAACAGCCTCTAATGGAAATGGTAGTTAAGCACTGGAACCATCTCTCTGGGGAGGTTGTAGAATATCCATCACTGCAAATTTTTAACGACGAGTTAAAACAAACACCTGCCAAACACAATTTAGCTGTCATTGTTTCCACTTCAGGGCAGGAAGACAAGTTTTTCAGGCTTTTAATCCTGTTTTCTGTCTTTTTCACACCTATACTGTGCATAGGTAGATTTTTAAATATCCCAGACACCTGAAATCCTGGGAGTGATGTTCGGTCTGCCCACCAATGCTACCTGCCTCACCATCAGCCTCACCTTCCAGACACACTCCTGTTATCTCCTGAAATTCATTATCTTATGTTTTTTCACCTGCATTTGTCCCACTCAGCACAGGGAGGAAAAGGTTTCAAAGCGAGCTCTGCCTTCATTACCCTCGATGCAAAAGAAAGTTCTGCCTGCTCTATATAAAAGAAAATGTTGTTTGAGAGACGGCATCCAAATAAAGGCTTCTGCTGAAGATAATGCAAAAAATTAATTGTCAAATGCAGGGAGAATTACTTGAAAACTCAACAAACAAACAAAACCAATCAAACAACAGCTGTGCTTTTTTTTCTTCTTTAATGTATGTAGGCTCTTGCCTCTCTCATTTCCACCTATAATCAAGGGAAAGTTTTGATTTTCACTGGAAAATATATTTGTCAGTGCTGAATTATAATTGCGGCTTCATTGACCCCAGCTTTGGTATTTATGATTTTGATTTTGAAGTTAAACACCACATTAGAAAGTGCTAGAAGCAGTAAGATTTTCATCTTTTAAAAATGATAGTAGCAAAGGCACAGCAAAACAGTGGAATTTCACCATTAGAAGCTAGGAGAAGAATGAAAAGGAAGTTCTTAATTCAAGAGAACATTATTTTTGCATGAGAAAATTGGTGCATTTAAACAGTCTCTTCTTTACTTTGCTATCAGCTTTAGGTTTAATAACACTACAGAAAATTTTAAGGTTTTTTTTTTTAGAATTATTTTTGACAGCATTGCACTGAGCAAAAACGGCGAGGAGAAAGAGAGCAACACATGCATCTCTAACTCAGTTTCATGCTGCCAGCATTTTAATAGGCAGCCTTCCCATACCCATTCCTCAGCTATTGATTACGTCTCTGTGCTGCAGAGAATTAGCAAGAAATCAGAACTGATTTTTTTGTTGTTGTTTTCATAGCCAGAGTAAAAAAGAGAAAACAACGCTTGCCAATTTGTCTATGCCGGCCGTGCTGGAAATGGCAAAGTTTTTTTTCTCATCATAGTTTGCACCTCAAGGATTTTGTAAGGGGAACCACTTCGGCAACTAGCACTATTTATCTCACTGTCATAGGCAGTGCTCGCTATTAGTAATAAGTTGTTCACTATTAGTAATAAACTACGTCACCTGCAGGCTTGGGCTTTTCTGTGCTCCTTTTATACCTGGACTGCAAGGACTGTTTTACCAAATTAGATCTGGTAGCCAGACAGTTTAGAAAGTGGGAGAGAAGCCGGTAGCTTGTTTCTCTCAACCCAGAGAATGAGATACATCAGGAAAGTCTGCAGAAGTATTAATGCAAAGAGAAAACAGTGGTGGATGTGGAGAACCACACGAGCAGAACAGGTCAGGTCCACAGGCAGAAAGACGTTTTGCACAGGTCAAAGTTTTTCCAATGGCTTTTTAAAAAGAAAAATAAGGCTAAAAAATATCCCTGATTTGGTTTGAACAAGTGACTGACTGTTCAGACCCCACAAGTGCTGTCTTTTTGCTGCATGGGTTGCCTGCTAACACACAGAATATCTAACAAATTGAACTCCGAAGCACAAGAATGGAGGCACAGGCATACGGAGGTTATTGAGCAAAGAACCTGGAGCATAAAAAAAGTGAAAGAAACTTGGAATAATCCCCTTCCATCTTTACTTGAGGTGTGATGTATCTTACTGGAGAGGTGGTGGTAGAAATGGAGCTGCTTCCCCTCCCGGACCATGCAGCAAACAGCTCATCTGCGAGCTCATCATCACCGGTTTGCTTTAATTAAACACCCATTTTGAAATCAAATGCAAATTGTAATTTCCCAGAAGAAGGTGTTTTTTGATTTGTTTTGCTTTAGTTAGTTAGTTTGGTTTTTTGTTTGTTTTTAAATAGCCCACGGGGAGTCTCCTGCCACTGAGGACAGGAGGTTTGAGTTTCCTCTTCAAAGAACAAGAACATAAACACTCTGACTTCAAAATTGCTTGAATTTGATTTTTGATACATTCAGTGAAAGATGAGTATTCCCTCTAACCCAGACAGCATGAGCAGTGATCTGGCTCCCATGAATTTTGATGAAGAGTATGTCTGGCATAAAACAAACAAGACAGGGAAAAGTAAAAACGGCGACAGAAGAAAAAAACCTAACAACGAAAGCAAAAGTGGTGTCGCATTTTTGCAACGGTGCTAACAGACGTTTACAATACTGGTGTGTTTGGAAACACTTGTTTACACACAAAATAGATAAAATGCACAGCTACATTGATCTGAGTATTTCATGAGACCATAACTTCATTGTTAGGGTGCATAGCGGGAGCAATATTTGGAGTAAAGGCTCAGAATTAGGGTTTGCAAGTACCTGGATACCATAATAGAGAATATCAGTTACTGTTCTTTTCACATCTACAATACACACCCAAGGAAATATATGCAGGCAACGCAGTTCATGAACATAAGCAATGCCACCGTGTCTGCACTGCGATATCTGAACGTCAGGATACGTGTGTTACAGAACAGGTAGGCTTCAAATACATAAACTTTAAGAAGTAAAAAATCATGTACAATCAAATTCATTTACTGGAAGTGCCATTGTGAAGACTCTAGCAAGCTAAAAAAGCAGGTTTAGGAAATTTTATAGTGATATCTCTAAAAAATTTTAGTATTCCGTGTTTTCTCAGCTCTCAGGAGTGTAAGACACTTCCTGAAGAAGAATTCCACGTAGAGCACTTTATTATCTAATAGCATTAAGCTTCTGTTTCTAGGCATTTTTTAAAATCTGCAAATGATGTCTTATTTAATATTGATAACTCTGCACACCAGAGAACAGCAACATTTGAAGGAATTATTTGTGAAAAATAGGTTTTAAAATTTGTTTTCCTGACAGCAGATCAAATATTCGGAACTCTGGAAAAGCCCCACAAGGAAAATGAGCTCCTGTGGTTTATCTGAGATAATTCTGTATATAAATCACATGTAACAGCACATGTAAGGTGTAGTACATGCATTATATCTCTAGGTAAAATTACTACTTCAGCTGAGATAAATGTAGAAAAATGCAATATTTAAATTAATACATTTGCTACTTGCCAAATCTTTTGATATGCCCCTTTGCAAAAATGGCAACTGATGAATGAAATGTTATTAAATGAATGTAACAAAGAAGAACATAGATAAATAATTCTCTTGAACAGCTGTGAAGAATTACCAACTATTTTGTTGTGCCATTCACTCAGGATTATCAAAGCTCATGCTTCTGTCAGTTTGAAATTTAAAGTATCAGAAAGTTGTTAATAAACTCATTTTACAAATTGTCGTTGAATATATTCAGCACATCAGGAGTTAACGTGTCACTTTCATGATGTGAAACAGCTGTGCCCTTCACCACCCTTGCAGAATTTCGAGTGAATTAGGTATTTCAGGAAAAGTTACATGAATGAATCAAAATACTGCACGTCATCATCACTTCAGCAAGCACCTTTGCTTCACAGATTTCAAGAAGAAAATAGAGACTGAGGACTGTTCTGCACCGCACAAGCAAACTGTGTGAAAACCCATCCCTAAGTCAAGAATCATGAACCCTCCTCTTTTTTTTTTAACATTAAAAATACTGTGCAAACATTTGTCAGTGAGTGCTATGTACGAACTATACCCTGTAGTTTAACAGCCTTCTGTTTAGATTGCTGCATCAGTATGCTAGAAAAGTAAATCACTAAATCACTTTACAAAGTAAGTGACATCACTCCATAAAGTTATTTAGTTTTCCCCACCTTTACATGATAATATCTCAAAAAAAAACCAAAAACCGGACCTACCAAGACTGGGAAAAATTTTAATTGTGTTCTTTAACTATGCAAATAATAAGAAGGCTTACAACTTGGAAGCAGCATCAGGCAAGATGGGCCAGAAAACTACTCAGAAACTATACACATTTTCTTTCTCTGCATATGTTGAGCCACCAGGGAAATGAGTCTTTGAGAAGCACCGCTGTGAGAACCTCCACGCACAAAACCCCATCAGCAAGAGGGGTAAGTAACAGGAAAATTAAAAGTTACCTTTTGGTGTGAAATCTTTGTTAACAAGGTTTAAGGAAACCATTTATGCACGAGAAATTAAAGTTCTTAGAAAAACAATCCGGATGCTTGACACTTATATGAAGCTGATGACTTCAAGATAGGCTAAAATGCTGTGACAAAGTGGAAGGTTTAATGATCACAATGGAAGCTCGACCGTTTCACGATTTTGATTTGATGGAACACAAAACAATGTTGTTAAAACACAATCTGAGGGAGAAATAATCCTGTGCCACAGAGTTCCAGTCCTACACGGCATGTTTGGTTAAAAAAAACAAACACAACAAAAAAAAAGGTGGAAGACCACATGCTAAAAGTTACCTTACTTGATCTTTTCCAACTCTTCCTCATTAGCATTGTCTGAAAATAAAATAGAGCATTTTAATTACCTTTTCTCTGCAATACAGAAGAGGAGGGCAACGTCTCCAGTGGGACAGCCCACACGGAACCAGCACTACGAGTGAAGCAGCAACAAGAACAGTTGTACCCAGCTATAATTGTTCCTTCGTTTTTATTTTTTTGGTGGTTTTGGTTTTTGTGTGTGGTTTTGTTTTTTCCTTTGTTTTGTTTTGGTTTTTGTTTTGTTTTGTTTTTTAGAAGAAAGAATTAGATAAGCAAATGAAAAACTGAATGTGCTATCAGTGATAGAGACTTCAATTTTGACTGATACTCCAATGATAGGGTTTTTCTAATATTAATGTACTCCAATTTTTTGGAACAGTAGTGTTCAGCTCACCGCTGTAGCCATATAAAGAGAAATCCTGCATAAGGTTCCTTGGACAACGTGCATCTATTACTAAATTGTTAAGGTTGCCGCTGCTAATGAGTTTCACAGCAGAATAGCTGTTTGGTTTAATAATTGTACACTTTGGATGGAAAAATCTCTGTACTTTGACTGTGTAAAGAACCTCAAACACAGGAGACCCGCCCTGCTACCTAAATAATCTGTAAAACCTCAGCACTGCTATAGACAATGCTCTGACATGCTGGGGTGTCCACAGACACAGATTCTTAATAGTTAAATAAAAGAGACATGCTGGTCAAGAAGGAGGAGGACAATTTACACAACTGTTTGCTTAAGGCATTTTTGTGGAAATGTGGAAAAATTAATTTATAAAGTCTAAAAACATTTAGCATCCTGCTGTTGCCACTGAGCAAGAATAAATCAAAGGCCATTAATTGTATGAAAAACAAATATCATATTTAGTTTTTATTAACCATTGCAAGCCCACTTTCTTTTTCAGATAATGGATATGAATTTTGAAATTTTCCTTGCTAAGCACTAAAAGTATTATGTGGGGAAAAAAGGGAGAAAATATTTAGGGTTTGTATTATTGAAATATCCAGAAATTCATCAAATAGATGCATTTTCTGAGGAAGGAAAAAAAAATAGCTGCTGAGGAAAATTTTTAAGTGGCTATGGACAGTTCAAGCCTAAAGGCTGTATGATAAGTTTATTATAATTTTAGCACTGTGGCTTTGGAAAATATACGTGGATACTAATCATTTTATGAAGTTGGAGAAAGCCATTTAACTCACTTAACACAACTACAAGCCTGAGCACAAACTCAGCTCCACCTTGAGCAAGGAAGAGAATATGGCCAACAGCTGAATTAACCACGTATCAAATGTTATTTCAATTTTTTTTCAGTTTAATTTGAGCAGCAGCTATCGAAACGTATGGCCATACTTGTTGAGTGCATCAGCACCACCAGCAGCTGCGGCAGGATACACCGATGCCATCATCACCATCCTTAGAAGCCAAGAATACAAATTCATAGCGCAGGGCAGAATAGGATGGATGATCTGCATGGAGCTTTTAAGTCTGAAAATATTGCATGCCCTGAGTCCGTCTCTGTCATTCTTCTTTTCTATGATGCTATTAATTACCCCTCTGGCAAGTTTAAGAAAAAACAATAATTGCATTATAAGGTTTAAGATAGCAAGAAAATCGAAACATATTAACATTGTTAATAATTTAATATGAAGCAAAAAAATATATTCAGCATAATTTGGGACAAATTATTTAAGGAAAAAAAAAACAATGCCATGAATTTCATTCTCATTAAATAACAACATCCAAGTAGCATTCATATGTTCCATTTTCCATTTTCTGTGACACTCAGGCTGCTGGCAGCAGTGTAACAGTCGTCCCCAATCTCTGCTGGCCCCCATGCAACAGTTCTTATCAAGTTACCAGTTTTTTGCGTAGAGGGCGAAATCTTTGCCCTGAACTCTGCAGGGGAAAGAGCCAGAAAAACCCATGTGCACCATGGCACACACACAAAACCTGCAGACACCGCGTACACGTTTTTAATCAGCACACGTGCAATTACACACGGCACACGGGCATGCTCAGCACCACAGGTAGCCACAGGGAAATATTAATAGAACACTGTTGGAATAAAACAAGAGAATGTCTAAGGAAAAAAAATCAAGTCATTGCTAGTTCTGACTTCTTTTAAACTAGTCATCAAAAGCAGAAATTAATTACTCCATAAACACATTATTTTTTTAAAAGAAGAGTTAAAAATAACAACAATTTTTAGAGCTCATGGTTTTTAACATTTTTATATATATACTTACTTTTCCCATATTTATTTATTTAACATCTTCTTAGTTTACACTAGCTATCTAAGCTATCTCTCAAAGCGTAATAATAAAAATGCTTCATTAATGTAAAGGACAAATATTATTTACCACACGGAGCAATTGAATTATTGGAACTAGTGCTATTGCAACTTAATTGTGTTAGGCTGGAAATAGGTTGTACTTTTCACAAATACTAAAGACACTCTTATTTTTACAGTTGTACTAGAATAATTCATTCATCATTTTTCATTTACAATTTATGATTGTTCAAAAATCAGAACAAATCATATTGCCTTCAGTTGCCAAAACTCAAAAGAATAGGACTTCTGTTCATGTACATAGTTTGAAAATTACGAAACCTTTAAAAGTTCACATATTTATACCTTTAGAGCAAGCACTAGGTCATGAAAGGCAAAGATACTTATATACAAGATTTGCTAGAAATCTTGTTTTGTTCACCTGACCATACTCTGACATTAATATTCTATGATAAGCACAGGCTACTTCTGCATTTCCTTCCAATAATATGTACCATGAAAAACAAATAGTGTGCTCTTAATTGAGAAACTAGTATATGCTATTGGAAAAACACAAATTGTAAACTATTTAAGCCCTATTTCTCGCAGTCAAACAGGACTGAAAGATAAAATGCTCCCCTCTCCGAGGCTGTTACTTAATTTATAATATGGTTATACATACATTTGCGTATGTTAATATTCTGAATTGATATCTGAATCCAAAGACGTAATCTGTTTTGATCCTAGGAAACGGGACCTTTCAGCTATAAATCCTAAAGAATATCTCATTGGTCAGTACACAGAAAATCTGCATTTTGTCAGAATTTCTTTCAGAAAGAGAAGAAAGAAAATGCTCCTGTGTGTATCGACTTCTCTTACCTCTTTGCGCACCTCAGTGCTTCACAAAAGACAGTTCCACCCAAACCAAAATAAACTACTACTCTGTCAAACTGACTGCTTATTTTTTAAATCATAGGTAATGACACATCTCTCAGAGACAGGCAGCAATATACAACATGGCCCCCAATTTTGTACCGTTTAACTCCAAACTTCCAACTGGAGTAACTCATCCTCCAGCAGTGCAAATATTTCTCACGCGGTGCGGCAGGATGCATTTTGTGTAATGCACAACTGTGTTATTTTGATACGCCGATTAAACACTTTGCTACACGACCTGTCCTCCATCTTCACAAATGCACTATCAAAAGAATTTATCTGCACATCAATGCAAAATCTCCAAAATGCTCTCAGTCACCTCAATTAGGGCAGTGAAAGTATCTTCCTGGAAGGTCTAATCAGCATAAAAAAAGCTACCGAATGAGACATCATGAACAGCAAGTCTTGCTCAACAGGGCTGGGTCCAGATTATGGCTACAGAGCTGCCTAAAATACAGAATCAGACACAAAGCTCCTTACATGGCTCCATGGGAAAGCTGGGACTTCTGGTGTTGAAGTTATTCCTCTGTTTTTATTTCCCCAATGATCTTAATAAACTCTCAAAGTACCTGGAATTAAAGTACCTGAAATTTAAGTACTAGTACTTAATTTCCAAGTTCTTCAGCTTGATGATTTAACAATTTTACACTGTTTATATGTGGTAATACACGCAAATAATTCAGAATTATCATCTGAACAAACTAAAATTTATTCAGAAGAAAATACAGTTCTGAAATGTAGGATATATACGGATATCATACCTACAGGATTTAAGAAAATTTGCAAAGACAGGAAAAAAAGCTTGTGTCGTGAGGGGACAGTGTTTCTATGACTTCTGTGCAGCAGTCATTGAAGCATATTTAAAGGTACTCAAAGGTTTTTGTCTACAAATTTTTGAGTATACTATTAGAATTATTACCTGTCTATAGACAAGGGAAGGGAAGGGAAAGGGGAAGGGGAAGGGGAAGGGGAAGGGGAAGGGGAAGGGGAAGGGCAAGGGCAAGGGCAAGGGCAAGGGCAAGGGCAAGGGCAAGGGCAAGGGCAAGGGCAAGGGCAAGGGCAAGGGCAAGGGCAGGGAAGGGCAGGGAAGGGCAGGGAAGGGCAGGGAAGGGCAGGGAAGGGCAGGGAAGGGAAGGGCAGGGAAGGGAAGGGCAGGGAAGGGAAGGGCAGGGAAGGGAAGGGAAGGGAAGGGAAGGGAAGGGAAGGGAAGGGAAGGGAAGGGAAGGGAAGGGAAGGGAAGGGAAGGGAAGGGAAGGGAAGGGAAGGGAAGGGAAGGGAAGGGAAGGGAAGGGAAGGGAAGGGAAGGGAAGGGAAGGGAAGGGAAGGGAAGGGAAGGGAAGGGAAGGGAAGGGAAGGGAAGGGAAGGGAAGTAGTAATCATTCAAACAGCATACTACACAGATTGGGAATGTAAGAGTTGCTTTAACTACTACTTTATATGGTGCATATTTCCAGAGTGAACAAGAATAAGCCTTGGTTGCCTAATATGACTTTTGAAAATGTATTGATCTCAGCCATATTAAATTCAATAAAAATTATCCTCATTTTACAAGACCTTTTAAAAACAGCCAAGTATGACAGTTCAAATAGAGCAACACATTTTGTAATATATCTATTTCTTAGAAAGAAAATGAAATCTAATAAATAAATGAGTACATGTGGTGACTGAATAAAACTGCACCTTGAGTTTTTAAACCCGTGACACATTCATACACAGCAACCCAATATTAATTTTGTAGTTCATCTTCCCTGCATTGTGACATAAATTCTCTGACTTGACTGCAACTTCATCAGAAGATCTCTGCACTGAGATCCGTATCTTGAGAAGACTGATTTCTAAGAATAAATCTAAAACTTCAGATTAGGAATCAGAATCTTAGTCTAAATCTTGGGCATTTTCAGAATGAAGTCCCATATAACAACATGGGAATGAATGGGAAGAAAAACTGGCCACTTGAGCTAAACTAAAAGGGTTAGCTTCCAAAATAGAAAGGTAATGATGAAATACATAAGACTACAAAAACAATTCTTCCTCCTATTAGAACCAGCCAGCTGGATATAAAACAAATTGCTATCCAGCGAGTCTGTGACACTCCCAGTACTCTTCGATTACTCAGAAATGCTGGTCTTACCAAATACACACAAAAAATAAAGTCCTAGAATGAAATATTTTCAACTTAAGCAATAAAAATTTTTGTAGTGCAAATTTGCAAGATAGTATTCTGAGTTGTCTGGACAAACATACTGCAAAAAAAGAAAGAAAAATGCATTGTTTAAATAAGCTTTCTGCATGTTACTTCCGTTTTCCTCCAATGCCCTGAAGAAAACTAGCAGATGAGAAACCTATCTTCAAAACTCTACACCACTGTCATAATAAAACATTTAGCTCCAATAACTGACTTATAAGTTTATTTAATAACAGCTAGGAGGAAGTGCAAAAAGAACAATATTACAACCCGCAAACATTCCTCAGGTATGAAACAGGATGATGTGCCACATTGCAGCATACACAAACATATATGCTCTTAAAAATATATATATAGTTGATCATATCAATGGAAAATTTAAACATTAATACTTTTCTTTTGCCCTCTCTGAAGTCGAAGGAATATGCATTATTTAACAACCTCTGAGCAAGATGTCATCTCTCTTATTTCTGCATGATTGCAGTACCACTGCTTGAGTCAAAAGTCAACCGACAAAAAACTCATAAAATACATTCAACTAGAGATAGAATTTATCACAATTAACACTATGTAGAAAATTTGAAACTATTTTCACTTACAACAAAGAACCTCAGAAAACTAAGACTGATGAGAGAATTACAACAAGTGTAGAAACCTGCACAATTCTGTAATTGAAACCTGGTCATAAAATTGTAAGCTATCAAATAGTACTTCATCCCTAGATGCCAAAAAGTAGAAATACTACCTTTCTTCCAGTTTCTTGATTTTCAGTGTGGAATAAAATTCAAACACTCTTATCAAGAGATGGCAGCACTAGATTCAAAATTCTTCAGCAGTGGTTTATTGATATTTTTCCATATTAATCAGCACCATTCACCTGCAACTGACTTTGTCTGAAACGTCTGAACAGCTCTGTTTCATCTGGGTCCGTCAGTGCTATCTCAGGGAGGATCCACTTCAGGTGAAGTATGCTGTACTATACCAGAAACGTTGTTCAGTGTTATTTTAAGAACTGGAAAAATCACATGAATCTCAGAACATGTGGTTTACTCTTGTGCTTTAAGTCATCCAACCACAGAACAGAGTGATGACATATCAAAATACTTAAAATTACCGCTTCTCGCTGTTCTTCTCTAGGAGCCAGCAGAACTGACAATAATATACTTCCAAGATCATGGTGAGGGTAGTGAGGATCCTTCAGTCTCAAGGTAACATCTGTTTGCCTAGGAGGCAAAGATATATACATTTATTTTTATTTCAGGCTCTCAGATAATGAAATTTCTGAATTATGAGAATTAAAGGCATCTGCATTTATATACAACTACTTCAAAATTGTGTCACAAATTTATCCTAGTTCTGCTTTTAAGTACTGCAGTCTAGACACTCATAAATAAATAATAAATACTGTTAATCTGTATTAAGTACTTAAATGTACTGAATTAATCAAATCTGAACTGTAGTATTAATGGATTAAGAAACACGAAAAAAAGTTAAACAGTATGTGGTAAAGTTATGAATGAAGATAATATAAAAACAAGATTAAAATAGTTATAAAGCTAACCTCTCCATAGACACTGTAAGGAACACTGTTCATGATCAGTTAATATATTAGCATTCATATTACAGCAATTCCCTAAACATAAGTGTTTTTCCTCAGCTAGGTTTATGTACTGCAGGTTTATATAATTATTTTCCAGCATAATGTTCTATTTGCACTTCCACAAATGTGATATTAGCAGCCAACCACAAAGAATTACTCTGTAAACTTGTTTGTGCTATACCTATTTAATTCCAATGAAGTGAGATCCAAAAATGCCGAACCAATGAAGTCATCTTGAAGTCCAAAGTCATAGTCAAAGACCTAAGATGAACAAAAGGTAAGTGCATTTTTCAGTATTGGACTTTTTTTAAAAAAAAAATATATTTTCTTGCTTTATGAATGGTTCTTGAAACCAGCCACATGTTTTTCACATGTCAAACCAGGACTATCAGAGAGTAACCTGTGACTTTCTGGCAGTTTGGAGCTGCTTATGTAATAGTCAGAATGCACAGGCACAGGGCTGTAATGCTCCTAGACTGCCTATGGGAACACCATCAGTTTTATAAAAATGATTAAAGAATTTTTATAAACATAGGCACTAACAGAAGGAAGACAAAAAGAATAACTGAAATTAAGCAGAATGATTGATTTGCTGTACATTAATTGGCAACTTTAGCAAATGCGCAAAATACAAGGAGAAGGGTGGGACATGATTGTGAAAGCTGCATTATTACAACATTTTCCTCAGTATTAGGAGTGATAACATCTTAGGTTTTGTAGGCTGTACAAGTTTCTAGGGTTTCAAAATATTATAATCTAAGACAGAAACTTAATGGATATGTGTAAGGAAACAGTGATTACTCTGCTATGAGCATGCTGCCTGTTAACTTGCCACCTGAAAGAGAAAGCATTCAGATAAATTTACTGACTTTGCAGCCACTATGTGGAAGAGTATCAATAATTTCAGAACGAATTATGCCTTCCCAAGTCAGAAGGAGGAACAAAAAATAAATTAGGGACAGCTTTTGGAGAGAAAGAAACAAAAAAGGTGGACAGCAGCACAAGAAAAGTTGTGACACAAAATTACAAAAATAAAAATGGGGAAATGTCAATTATCAAAATCAAAATTTTAGGTAAGTTGAAGTTCCTTGGCAAATATTGTCACTAGAATTTCTGAGGACCAGAATATACCTTCAGGTCTCAGTAAGAGTGAAGCTTGTGAACAAGTAATGATAACATTTGACTGAGACGTGACAGGCCTAGGCTCAAGGTCTTCAATTTTTATATCAATACTTCAACTAATCTACTAGAGTTAAAGCTGTTCATCTTCCAAAAATACTTTAATATGGACTGGGCTAAGACAGCAGTAGCAGAAACCCCACAGCCCAATGTCTACAGCATTGCTGTGGGACTCAAATGGTTGAATGCAACTATTTGAGCTCAACTGCCATATGCATCAATTTACTTCAGAGGGTACTTCCATTGTTTTCTCTGTCTAAAATTCATTCTAGGGGGTATAGAAAATAAATGATGACATCTTAATTCATTTTGAAAAATATAATTGTTTTCTCTCCCTACAAATTATCATGGTGAAAACGTCAAATAAATATTTTCAGCTGACTTGGTGCAGTTGACACATCTGAGGGACGAGATCTATTCAGAGTGACCCGGACAAGCTGGAGAGGTTGACCCATGGGAACACCATGAGGTTCAACAAGGCCAAGTGCCAGGTCCTGCCCTGGTGGGACAACCCCCGGTACCAGTCCCGGCTGGGGTGCAGGATGGAGAGCAGCCCCAGGAGAAGGACTTGGGGGCACTGGGCTGAGAGATCGGCCATGAGCCGCCATGTGCGCTCGCAGCCCAGAAGCCAATGGTGCCCTGGGCTGCATCCCCAGCCCCGTGGGCAGCAGGTTTGGGGGATCCTGCCCCTCTGCTCCGCTCTGCTGAGACCCCCCTGCAGTGCTGGTCCAGCTCTGGGTCCTCAGCACAGGACACACATGGAGCTGCTGGAGAGGGGCCAGAGGAGCCACGGGAATGATCCGAGGCTGGAACAGCTCTGCTGGGGACAGGTGAGAGAGTTGAGCTGTTCAGCTGGAGAAGAGAAGCTCTGGGAGACCTTAGTGCACCTTTCAGTGCTTAAAAGGGGCCCATGAGAAAGATGGGAGAGACTTTTGAGCAGGGCCTGTTGTGACAGGACAAGGGGTGATGGTTTTAAACTAAAGGAGGGAGATTCAGGCTGGACATGAGGAAGAAATTGTTGTCCCTGAGGGTGGTGAGAGCCTGTGCCAGGTACCCAGAGAGCTGGTGGGTGAACCATCCCTGGAGACATCCCAGGCCAGGCTGGACGGGGCTCTGAGCACCCTGAGCTGGTGAAGATGTCCCTGTCATGGCAGGGGGGGAACTGGGGGAGCTGGAGAGGGCTCTGCAACACAAACCATTCCATGATTCTGTGACTCTATGATACTACAATTCAACTGTGTCTTAGAATATGTGAACAAGCTACAAAACCTGAAATATTTTGCACAGTGCATTCAGAATACAAATACGGATAGAGATTATACCACCTGACACACTCTTCCTAGGAAAAAAACCCACACAAATACACAAACCTATTCCCTTGTGATCCTACTACAGGATTGATATTTGGCATGAATGAAACAGGTAGCTATATTGTAAGTGTCCTTCTTTGAATCTGCTTATTTCTATCACAGGGTTGGGCATATGTTCATTCATTATGAGTCACCAAGTTTAATACAGGGAGGAAAACGCCAATTGAGAATTATAATTAAATTTGTGCTTTTCTAAATATGAATGCTTTACTTGTGCAGAATACATGCGATTTGGTACAGACCAATATTTAAAGGCTGATTAAGGGGTATTCATCTGCTAAAAAAAAAAAATCTACAATTCCATATTTCAGTTTAAATTTTTGTCCTCTATTTGAGATCAAAGTTGATACTGATCTGAAGCATTGTATCATTTCAGACCAACTAAAGGATTATGTAGGTAAGACTTAAGTTTCCAGTCTGTCTCAAAGTATTTTGGACCCATGTATATTCTAATTAGAATCCTAAAATTGTATTTTTTCCTATAACATATTTAGAACATATATCTACTTTATTTTACACAATTAAGGATCACTCTTGGGTGTGGATTACCATAAACTACTGGGGCCAGAAGAGTGCCTTTCCATTTCATGCCTATAAAATAATGATCACACTTTTTGTAATGTCCATTCCAATACTAAGAAGTACTAGTGGCACTGTTTCTAACTGCTCTGGGCATTGCTGGCCTCTCTTTGATTTAAACTCAAGCTATCTGTTATCTCAGAACAAAGGATCACTCTATTATTACAAAATCATCCTGACCTGTGATATATACGGAAAGTTACAATGTTAAAAAAAAAAAAAAAAAAAGAGCATAAAGCATTACAAAACATATAAGCAAACTCATTGTGTTCAGGTACAAATAGAAAAAACCCACAAAACCTAGCATACGTCTTGGTAAATTCTTAAATTAACCTGAAAAGTATAAAATATTACAGCCTTAAATAAACTAAAATATTCACCCTTCTCGTTTTGAAATGTTGACATTATCATTATGTGGAATTAATTCAAATAATTTTCACCTCTAGTCTTTAGTAATGCACTATTGAACAATGTTTTTTTCCGTACACAAGAATTACAAAATATGAATTATTTCAATAACTCTTCTGTTGTAATTTGACAGACAGAAGTCAGATGGTGTCTCACCTTTATGTACAAGTCTCCCCTTGGGTTATCTATAAGAATGGAAGCCTTTTCTTCCCACACAGGATTGAGGTTCTTGTGTATTGTTTTACTTCTAAATACTTCTTTTCCTCCAAGTTTGAACTTGACATATGGATCACTGGTTCCTGTTAAAGACACATATATGCTGTTAATTATGTCCCTGTGACACCTTAAGGCAATGGAGACTTAAGTACCTTGGACAGAACTAAATGTAATTTCTACACACAGTCAAATTAAAAGCAGTGGCCGAGGAAATAATTTTTTAATAGTTACAACTTGTTATTTTCCATAGTGTCAATACTCAGGAAATTCACTGTGTTGACATCTGTTGTTTGCAATCCACACTCAAAGTCACATGTGAAATATTGGCTATTGCTGTTTAGTCTTTCATTAACAGAATTGTGTCCTTATTAGGATTAGGTTTTTACCTTAAAGCAATCACTGAGGTTAGATTATGAAGTTAAAATTATTTATGCAAAAATATTAGTTTAATTATTATATGGCTTTGAAAAGCCACAGGCTCCACTGACACCACTAGTGTGACTTTTCATGGACCTTATTGCATTCAGGCTTCTCCCTTCCACAAACACTTCCTACAGCACTCATGATGAGCAAATCGAGTCCAAAGTCGGACCACAACACTCACATGCGTCCTCCAGCAATGACCTACAGCTCTAAGCACCCCGATACAACTGAATAACAACCAGCTATGACCAGAAAGACAACCCTGAAGGAAACATGGCATGAAGAGAGAATGAACGGGATGTGGGTGTGGAAGTGTCAGAAGGAACAACTGGTGGGAGGACCCTTGGGGTGGCACGTGCTGGGGACACAGAGATTTTCAGCCATCCATGGGCACATCTGTGTCCTCTTCTCAAGACACTCATGCGGGGAGACAAAGGACAGCAAAGAAAAACCTGGTGGTGCACAGAGTGTGGCAAGACTGGGAGGTAAATCACTGCCAAAGTGGTATATCCAAAACAGCACAGACATGGTCACCCCAGTGGCAGGAACCCTGGGGATACGAGGAGGATGTTGGCTGACACCCTTCCCTCCCTGTCACGCGCAACCTGAACAGCACATCTGTGCTCGAGAATGTGAGTATGCGGGTGTGAGAGCCTGACAGCAAATTACTAAGACCAGTTTTGGTATAAAATACAATCATTTTCTTCAGCCACAAGGTTTCGTGCTGAGATTTGCTACATCGCCATTACCACACTGAGGTCCAATTTCATACAACCAAACCTCAACTCATGATGCACTGACTGGCGATGATGGGTCTGTCCCATCAATTTCCCATCTGAAATTCCCAAATTCCCATACTGGAAATGGCCAGTAAACGGATTTGGGAGCTGGTCCACCTGCCATCTTCATCTGGATGAGTTCTGGAGCACAACTGCAAGACACAGAAGTTGTGGCTGCAACCACCCTCATGAAACCACCCTTCCCCGGCTGCTCCACACCTGTGGGCTCAGAATGTCCTTGGCTCCCATACCAATCAAGAGAACAGCAAGATCTGACATTCTCTTGGCTCCACCTCAAAGGCACTGCAAAGCTGCCCTAAGAACAACATTAATTCTGTCCCAAAGTGTTATCTTCTTGTTCTCAAACCAAATCTAAACAATGACTGTGCTAGCTACAAAATAGGAGTTTCTAACTGCATGAAGAAAATTAACTCACTTTCAGTCAAACCAGCACAGTGACAGAGAGTGAACCCAGGGGAAGGTGAAGGACACTTGAGAAGAAACTTCAGAAGGACAAGAAACTTGAGAAAGACACTTGAGAAGAAACTTGTTCCTGGTGAGGGTGGCAGAGCCTGGCCCAGGCTGCCCAGGGAGGTTGTGGAGTCTCCTTCTGTGCAGACATTCCAACCCGCCTGGACACCTTCCTGTGTAACCTCATCTGGGTGTTCCTGCTCCATGGGGGGATTGCACTGGATGAGCTTTCCAGGTCCCTTCCCATCCCTGACATTCTGGGATTATGTGACAGAAGTGGCCAAATGCTTCCTCCACTTGTGTCTGGTGGTCCCACCACAGACCAGTGGTTGAGCAGCGTGAGGCTGGCCCTTGACGAATGCTCAAGCTGGAGCGAGATGTCGCTGCTTCTGGGAGGAGCATCCACAGGGCTCATCACTGTCCCTGCACCAACATCCTGGGAAATGGCCAGTAAACGGATTTGGGAGCTGGTCCACCTGCCATCTTCATCTGGATGAGTTCTGGAGCACAACTGCAAGACACAGAAGTTGTGGCTGCAACCACCCTCATGAAACCACAACCTCTGTGGGGGCTGAAGAAACACTACTCATCTTTTCTTGAGTATTTTGATTGCAAAAAAAAATACAGCTAAGTCTTTACACAAAAGAAAAAATGCTGAATAGAGAATTCAAACTAATACCTTCCCCAAAAAGCCAGTTTGATACATAAATGAAATTCATTTTAGTGAAAGTCATGTTTCTATTTCTCTGTCAACTGTTTCTGTGCCCTTGTAATATTTGAGTCTAACTGACCCAAGATTGTCTTAAAATAAACAATAATTCTAACATGAATAATAATAGCATCTTCATAAGAAACAGCAGAATTATAAAACAGACTTATTTTTTCTTACTTCAAAAAATTTTTATGAGAGAAATCTGCATATTCTACAGGTCTGTGTTTACATGTGCTGGGAAATGCAGTGATTACCTTTTGTCAGAACTGCAACATTCTATGCTCTTCTAAATAGAAAAGCTCTTTGCACTATTTCATGCAGCCACAAGATGTCAGTACTCTTTTCCTAAAATTATACATCCCTTTCAAAAAACTGCAGCGGTGGAAAACTGTGACCGCACATGTGACGGGGTTACAGTCATTCCCTTCTGAAATCACTGGAGCAGAATTACAGAGGGGTAAAAATATTTGATCTAGCACAGGTAACTTGTTCCTTGGTTGTTCAAGTAGCGGTGATGCATTTTAAGGCAAAGATCAGATGTTTGAATTCATTTTGTGAAACTGGAAGAACGCTTTGAACTTGGACACCCATACATCAACCACAGTAATTCCAGGAATACATCCCCCCGTGAGTCATAATTCTCCAAGTGATTTTCCCTACTGTTGTCTTGAAGTGCAGCTGGATGGCCTTTGAGCATCATCTTTCATTGTACAGACTTCACAAATCTCAAAAACTCTTTTGAAATTTGAAATAGGTATAAACCATTGTTGTGAGATACATACCCAATGAATAGTTCAGATCCAGCTGTCAAATAATTTAATATTAATTCACTTTTATGTGTCAAATTTAGTAGCAGCGTGTGAGAGTCGGCCTGAAGATGGAGCAGTATTTGCCTGAACATCACCATCAAGAACTGAGGGAACTGAGGCCCTGACAGAAGGAATGCATGGACAATGACTTGGAGAGAGGCCCGAGGAGAAGCACTGTGTTGCACGCGTTTCTCCAATACGGGGCGGGGCTGCTACTAACAATGGCTCCTGTACGGACCTTGCCTGCTGATTCAGCCAAACCAGCCCCCGCCTCCTAAAAGTCAATTGTTATGAGGGTCTCTTTGACCCAGGGACAACAGCTGCCGTCCAGAAGATGTGTTCTCACCTGCAGCCTCAGTCACTCCTGCCCCCCACCTGCTCCCCCAAACAATGGCCATTGAAAAGGAGCATGGCCAGAAGCTCTCCAAGGGCCCTGAGGTCACCCAATGGACCAGAGAGAGACCCCTTAATGCTAGACATGTAAGTGTTGGCAAAATAAAGCGTGAATCTTTCGAGCCCTCACAGTACAAGCCTGGGTTGCAAAATCAAGGTGGAGAACGGCCTAAAACAATGGGAGCAAGGGGAGGTGAAGAAGCACAAGAGATGACTCCAGAATGGATGCTGTCAAGATCTTCCCACCAGAGGATCCTGAACCACAACGGAGGACCGGCTTGACTCTACGGAACCGGAGACCAGAGGGACAGCTCTGAAGCTCGACTGGTGGTAAATGCATCCTCACCTCCCATCTTTACTTCTACTCTTCCCGTTTCTTTTTATTTTTCTTTTTCTTACTCTCTATCTTGTGCCGTTTTACGGACAAATTAATAAAGTAACACTGTTTGATTGAATCATAACCCCTTGGCTTTTTGGTTGCCTTAATGTTGCACTCTGAGATCAAGGTAAATGAACCACAATGAGTCCATCACCGAGAGGATCGTGACACAGGGTGAGTCAAATGTTAGTTCTACTTATAATATATATTGCAAAACCTCAGTGTTTGTGTTTCTGTGCTATGAAGGTAGAAATCCACTAAGCTTGCATTGATCCATCTCTACTTCAAAGCTGAGAACTCATTAAGTCCTCTTAGTTAAAAGCCCCACAGCCTTCACAGACCTCTCCCATTCCTTGAAGGGAGACCATCAAATTTTAAAGGTATATGTATAAAGAACAAGAAGATTTAAAAAATAACAACCCAAAAATTAATCAGCCATGCGATCTTCCAGTAACACTTTCACTTAATTGGAGGGCGAAAGGAAAAGCAGAGGCCAAAACTTGGTTCTCTCTCAGTCCTGCTGAACCACATCAAGCCACCTCCACCACTGCTCTATGCCACAGGGTTCCAATTTTAATATATTTTATCATGGAATCACAGAATTTTTTGGGTTGAAGGGACCTTAAAGCTCATCCAGTCCAACCCCTGCCATGGGCAGGAACGTCTTCACCAGCTCTGGTTGCTCAGAGCCTTCTCCATACCCCATGTAACCAGGGATCCTTTTTCCTTCAGCAGAGGGCCAACATTTTCCCTAGTCTTCCTTTTAACACATACACACTTATAAAAACTTTTCTTATTACCCTCGAAGTCCAAGACCAGGTTTAGTTCTATCTGTTATAACAACAACATCAACTATTTTCACAAATATTATATAATTTCTATATATTAATTGTGCATTCCTATTAATAGTAAACCATTAATAACATATAATGCATCTGTTACTATATTATTTAGATATATTATGTAATAATACAATAATATATAATTCTAATCAACATCAAAAATTAAATTCATGTATTTGAAAGAGAAAGTGCAGTTCACTTGTGGCCTTATTGTTAACAGTGATTACAAGTTCATTACAGAAAACCAGAAAAAAAAACCAGCCTCCAAGAACCTGGTATCTGTCATAGATTCTTGTTATTCAGGTCTCAGGCTTTTAATCTGTTTCTCTCTTATCAAACCATACAAATGAATCTGATGCACTAAGTTACAATGGTTTAACTATTTGTCTTAGATGTAGAAGTTAAGAACATAATTATGAGCTTTTACACACTAGTTTAAAACCCTCTCTCAAAAAAAACCACAAATTGTGAGACATTGTCCTCCGTTTTGCACAGGGTGGCAGCCTGTCTTTTCCATCTGTCATCGCATCCATTGTTACATCAAGGTCTAACACGTCTCTCTCTGTGCAAACACCTACTAACATGGATTTTGCTTTTCAAGTTCAGAGCACTGACTAGATCTCATAATCAGACATAGAAGATGATTTTCAAAAAAATGCTGCAGAAATATTAAAAATGTTTATTTTGAACAAACTCCTTTTCAGAAAGAGCCAGAGCAGTGAAATGGAGTGGAAATACGGCAAAATAAAAGTTGGTCAAAATAATGATTAGATTTGTATTGCATTTATGTAATTTGTTCCCAAGGGTTCATAACAGTCTTTTCAACATTATTAGGCCACTTGTTGAACACTTTTTTTCCTTGATGAAATCCTATTTAATATAATGCAATAAACTGCTAACTGAACAAAATTCAAAGGTGAATGTATCCATAAGACCAAGTAATGAGTGTGAGACTGATTCCCTGTAACTGACGCTAATGAGACAGAAAGGATGAGACAAAAGTCCCCAGATTCCTCTGAAGAATTTATGTAGTTGTCTCAGTGTGAACAAAATAAAACTACCAGCATGTCTAGAAAACTTTGGATGAAAATCTACCTATACTGTCTGGTAACCAGACACTGAAATCCTCATGGAAAATTTTTAAATCTAAAAAAACCCAGAATACAATATAGATTAACAACACTGAAAAACAGCTGTTACTTCAGGTAGAGATGTTTTTATACTTCATATAACAAGAGGAAAAAAATCACATTTTGCAAGTTAGAAAGTACATATATTACAAAAGCTAACTAACTGATTCAATTAAAACCATTTAACTGCAGAATTGTCAAGCACATTCATTTTTCCACCACTGCTGTTCTGTTTGAAACAGAACCGAAAGCCATATGCAACCCTGCTTTGAAAAGCTTTTGCATTGTTCAGATGCTCATCAATGCACAATTTAGATTCTACTTTTTTTATTTTTTTTTGAAGTTAAAAAGCTAACTTTCCCCCCTAGATCACCTGTGTTTCAGAACATTGAGAAAAAGGTTTCAAAAAGAAAAATAAGCAAATCAGAGAAACTACCCTCTTCTCCCTGTGGCCTTAATCATAGGGGAAAAGGCAAACAAACCAATTAATTCAGGTTTTCCCTATAGTTAGTTATCACTGCTGCAAAGCAGACCACTTGGATGCAAAATGTTTCTTTTCCATCTACAGTGGTACAAAGGCTAAGCAGTAATTCTACAAAGCTTGCAGCCCCATCTGGTTCCTAATGTAAATTGTGAGTCCCTTTGGATTCATCACACACACACAGTAAATAACACAGTTAGGCCAATTTCATCCTAGTGGCTTGAAAAAATACAACCTTCAAATACCATCAGCTGTAAACTGCAGTAATTAAATGGGATTTGCTGCTGTACAGGACATATGAGGAACACTATGGGAATAAGAACAATGTCAAAAGCAGCAAATACCCAGTAAAAATCAGCGAACAGAATTTTTCATCACTACAAGCAATCAGGCAATGTACACATTTCTAAAAGTACTAATAAGGTAAGAGCGTGTTCTTAATTTATTTCAGCTTAGAACTATAACTAAATATCTGTCACGGTTTTCTAGTATTTCTCCATTTTACTTTCATTTTTGGAATTGCTTCATTCAATCTACAATTATTTGGAAATGAAGGAAACCAGTAGAGATGTACGATGACTTTGACGTCATAATTCATTAGAAGCTTAATTATTAATACAAACATTTGTTCCGGATTGATTGTATGAAGAGCATTGGCATCCAGCTCCTTCCCCTTCTCTCTGACTCCATCCAGTCACAGCCAAGAAAAAGCGGGGGATTTTTACGATCCAAACTACAATACAAAGCATCTCATAAAAAGAGACGGAAGAATATGTCCAATCTTTTACTCAGAATAGTAGGGAAACTACTTACCACAAATTATTGTATATTAATTAAAAAAAAAATAGAAATATAATTATTTGTCCTTTACAAGAGCTGCCAAGCCTTCTCATTGGTCTTCAGCAGCCTCCTGAACACCAGAATTAAACACTATAGCACTAAAAACTACAGCTTTTTCATAAATTATCCCACTTTCTGTCCTTCCATCCACCTATCAAGGAATTATCCATCCAATTTTCTGAAAAAGGACACTAAATAAACACTTCTGGAAAACTGATATCCTAAGAATGAAAACGCCAAATATAAATTCACAGTGAGCACACAGATTCTGCAAGATGCAGAGTTCTTCTACTCAAAAGTCAGCAGGGAATACAAAAACTTCAATTATTCAGTGCCTATTAAAAAAAATATTGCTTATAACAATCACAGCTTTCTATCTTCTTCTTGAAGACTCACTTCTGCCACAAATAAGGAAGCTTTAGTAATGTGTTTCAATGTAGCCCATCATAAGCATCTTTACTTAGTTTAGAAAATACTCATTTAAACGAACATTAATTATGCTTATGAAATCAAATAATGAAAAAAACCTTACTGGCACAGGACATAATAGGCAAAAAGACAAATAGACACATTTACAATAGTCAGCCTAAATACAAGTGAGTATTTATATTTCATTTTAAACATGGCTGAATTCAGATTCATTTAAACGGGATTTAAGTGTGCTGTGGAAATGTCTTCCTTGCAGCTCAAATTATTATTTTATTTAATATATTTTAACATAAACAGAATTACATCCCTTAATCAAAGGTAACACTGTTTGCTCCACCCCTAAAACCTCAGGGCTGAAATTGCAATCTTCCCAAAAACGTTTAAAATCTTCCTGAAATTGTTCAAAGCAACACCAATTCTTTTTGTCAGGACAGCCAGCTTTTGCAAAATCAATCCGAGGTTTCACTTCTCCTGGGACAAACACACTTTTGTTTAAAAGGCAGAGCTCACTGCTGGTCTTATACTTTATACCTCCCAATTTTATAGAAATAATATTTTTGATATACACTTGCAACTGACACACACATGAGTTGCCCTTGTCCATGTACAATACAGTTAATGAACATGTTGAATGTAAACTGAAATAAAAGCTGAATCTTAAAATGCAAAATAAAAATGCTGAGTAAAGCAAAAATAGAAGCCTTGGCTTATATGTGGCACAATAAAGACAGGCAAAATGTATATTTAGTAACCTGGTTGAAGCTGATACTCATTGCATATGCAATCTTAGTTAAAGTCGCATGAAGGAAAACCTACACTACTAAGAAACATTCATGGAAACATACCATGTTAATCTCACATTAAAATAATATTTTAATTTATGAGCTAGGAAATCTTAAGGCCATTATTTCCGTATTTGCATATGACAATCTGGAAAAAATGGGCACAGTAGTATTACGCTGACAAAACATGACTGTTTATTTTTTTTAATGACCAGACACAGAGGTGTTTGACGCCACCTATTGACTTTGGATTAACTTTCTACCTTATTCCGGTGCTGACAAAGTTCTCCTGCTTTACCTCCACAAATTCTTAGCTAGAGCAATAATACGATCTAAAGCTTCAGTGAGATGTTTATGACTTGTGAAGACTTAACTTGGTGGTCACCTACATACATAAAATGATCCAGAGATGTATGCTCAAACATACATGCTTTTTCCCCCTCTTATAAATATTCCAATTTTCTTTGAGAATGAAAGCCATTAAAATGGTATGAAAGCTCAGCCTCTAGAAAGAAGCAGCAAACACATTTGTAACGTGCAATGTTTGCACAATGTTCTACCTGTCTAGCAAAGGAAAAATCCATTTAACTACACAACACATTGTCATGTGAAATTAAAGTGAATAATAAACACATTGCTGCAACACTTAAAGAATAAGAATCATGGCAATCGTAGACTCATAGAATCATTTTGGTTGAAAAAGACCCTCCAGATCATTGAGTCTGACCATAACCTAACTCTAGCACTAAGCCATGTCCCTAAGAACCTCATCTAAACACCCTTTAAACCCCTACAGGGATGGTGACTCCACCGCAATTAAACTGAAAGGCAAATCCATTTGAGATTCATTATTAAATAAAGGTGTTTGCTGAATAAGCAATTCCCTGGTGCATTTATCATTGAAGAGAGAAAGAGAAGACATGGCTTTATTCTTAGTACTAGTCTTAAACAAGAAATAAAAATTTCTAAGTAGAGGGGTTGAAAAACAACCAACCAACCAAAACCAAAACCACACACACACAAACAAAAACCCCAAACAAACAAATAAACCAACCAACCCAACTCAACCCAAACCAAACAAAAAACCACAAAACCTCAAAAGCTATATCCAAAAAAAGCTGATCCCTAGTGTTTTTTACTAGAATCTGAAAACACATTTTGATTATTTTTGTCTTTTTTGGAAGTAACAAAAATGGAATCATAACTACAGTTTTATACTTTGGGGAAAAATCGCTCCAACTTATGCCCCCATACTACAACAATTTGCGATGAAGAACTTGAAGAAGTACTAGGCCATGTAATGGGTGTTTTGGACCAAGTGTATTGGTCAACAAACAGGCAAATAACGTGACTCACGTGTCAATAAAGCCTTCAGGGATTGGAATAATGGTAACACAATAAAAAACCTCAACTTGTGTCCCATAAGCATGTCCTGCTGCTCTCATAGGGAACATTTTGCCCTACAACAGAAATTTAGGCTGCTCTATAACAGACTGTCCTCAAACTCAGTTCTTCCTTCCTTCCTTCTCAGTCTTGTGCCACTCAGCTCATACTGCTATGAAAAATGCGGCTTTTCTGCTGATGAAATGAAGTTTCTCACACTTCCTCATCTGTCTGTATCTGCCCATTGTGCATGTCTACATGTTCAGATCAAGATCACCCGGGGATAGATTGTGACTCTGATCCACTTTCCTGTTTGGGACACAGCCACAAATAAATAAAAAAATACAAGCCTACCAGGAGCTTTATATCATTTCAAAAAACAAAACAAACCAAAATAAAACAAAACAAAAACCAACCAACCAACCAAACCAACCCCAAACCAAAACCAAACAAAAAAAACCCACAAAAAAACACCACCACCAAAACACACACAAAAACGTGCAGTTAGGGGCACTTTACAGAGAAACACAGCAGTTTGGTTTTCCTGGCCTGAAGTCAAATTCTGAGCACAGTCAAAGCTGAAATAATTTTCAGATGGAGAATAATGACCTCTGGATTCTTACAGTCACAAGAGCTCACAGGAGAAGACACACCAGAGATAGAAACAGCCTCAGCAGTGTGAAGTTTCAACTCATCTCACTTTTCTGTCAGGTCTTAATGACAGATTTTTACTGCCCTTAGCCAAAGGTTCATTTCCCATTATTGCTGCCTTTTGCATTATACGTAACTTAACTTAGACGTCAACAGCCATTCTCCAGACTCTGTATTATAAGACAATAACAGTATAAATAACAGAAATCAACCAGAAATGGAATATCTACAGTAGAATTATTAGCCTCTCCTATCGGTAAAAGTCTACTTTCTTAGTACAGTGAGAGTTACCAAGAATATGACTGTAGAAAATCAGCTAGAAATCCACAGAGGAAACAAACATCACCAGACTCAAGATACAGTATTCTGATTGAAAATCAATTAATTTCTTACCCCTGATACAAAGTTAATACTGCCAGTCAAACTCGTTTTCTTAACAATGAAAAATAACTATTCCGCTAGTGATTTTGCCTTGTTTTAATTCCTAAACACTTTGCAAGGATATCACTGGAGAAATCAGTCCAAAAAGACTGCAGAAGCTAGGACTAGTGAACCACAATCTTTTATTTTAAAAAGGCCTTCTTGAACATAAAGGGGAAGGGATATTTTGCAATTAGAAATGCGAGTCATAAAAGTGCAGATGATGGAAAGTGTAACTAGATGGCAGACAGAGAAAATACAAGATCTTCACTTTGTATGGCTCATGGCACCTCCAGTGAAATTACACATGCTACATAGTTGAAAATACTGCTTTAGGTAGAATTGAAGCATTGAAACAGAAGCATAGAAAGGGAAAGATACAGAAGGAAAATATGATTGGGTCATGCGAGAGGATTTTTGTCTCATTCACCCTTCTGCAATGAGTAATTCTGAAAATTCCTATTTTTGCCTTTAATTACAACAGTATTCACTAAGTAATCAGGGAAGACCAGAATGACTCTGTAATTAAGAGTGTCAACAATGTGATTACGGTAGTGCCATCGAATGGTACATTGTTCGAAAAGTTTTACAAAGAGATTTGAGCATCACCTTTGCTCTTTCTCATACTGCATCATGAGATCAGCTGGATGGGCAGACAAGACCAATAATGCCTTAAAACAGGGGAAAAAAGAATCCCTGACTTCACACACTGGAGAAAAGATTTTCAGAGAGCTAGACTCTGAATTTCAAGTTGCATTATACTTTAAGCTACATTATAGAATCATAGAATAGTTTGGACTGACGATTTATGAGGGCTTACTGAGAGTTTCTATAGCTTCTGTTCTTAATTACAAAACTCAACCCCTCAAACAGCATTTGTCCCAAAAAGGTATGGATAATTTTATTATCTTCTTCCTCTTGCATTTTTATAGGATTCAAATATATTTTACAGGCTATTTTATACAGGTGGCTGTTACAGGAGAGTAAATTCTGGCCCACTCAGACTGATGAAGATTCCACCACCAGCTTCAACAGAACAGAAATAAATTAAGTAATCATAAAATCTAGAGTGTACCTGAAATGCTCAGGAAGCCTGATGTTTAAAATGGCTTATGATTTCTGAACCTACAATAAACCTGTTTAGCTCACAACTCAATATATCTGCCATCTCTGCTCCATATGAATTTTCCCAGTGTACTGCAAACTGACATTTTCAATTTCAGGTGCCTGAGTGCAACTAATCAAAAAACGTTTGCAAAAAAAACATAATTAGTGATTTTTGCATTTCTTAATTATATTTTTTCAATGTCCTCTCAGTCATATCAATAATAATTTCTGCATATGGTCCAGAAATGAATCACCATTTGGAGAATTATTATTGTTGAGGGTTTTTTATTAAATTATTCACTAAATTAAACAGGCTGTACACCACAGACGTAGGTTCTTGCTGAAAGTACCCTCCAGCTCCCCAAAACACTGCCTTTTATTTGAGTGCCTGAATAGCGGGGCTGTGAGGAGGTTGGTAAAGGGCATGAGATGCTGATGCGGGTGCTTGAAAAATGTCTGAACCTGCCGGTTTCTGCAGGGGGTGTCCCAGCGCTGACAGCAGCTCTGCCAGGGGGAACTCACAGCAACTGCTGCTCCCTCCAGAGCTGCCAGGACTGAGTTAATTCTGGAATTCCTGTAGAAATGTTCGCTTCAAAATGCCAAGGAACATCTGCTAAGCCGCCTTCTCAAATTATTTAACAGTCCCACAATTTACTTGAGAGCAGAGTCCCCCTTAAAGGCTTAGGAAAGGGCATTTTGCCACCCTCTTAGGAGGCTGCCATGCAGTTTTCTCAGGCATTTCCTTTCCCTTGGGATGGAGAAATGAGGACAAAAACCCCCAAGGGCCACAGTGTGTTACAAGAAACACACCAGGTCAGATGTCTATCAAAACACAAGGGAGAACAAGAGTTCAGCAGGGTGCAAGTGATGGACTGACTTTTTCACAGCTCCTCTTGCAAAGGGGAGAAGCTGTTCCCTCTGAAGTTCTCAAGGGCACAGTGGGTACCACCCACAGGTGAGAACTTCCCCATGCACCTAAGAATCCCTGGCTATGATAGAAACAGAAAGACAACAGAAGAAAACACTGCTTGTAGACCAAATACGAGCTGTTTGCTGGATGGAGAGGTGGAGGTGCAAGGGACCTGGTGGTGAAAGCAGCCACTGCTTCATGCTGGGAGCAGAAGAAACCAGAGCAACAAAACTCTTCTCTCTGGTGACCAATGAAAGAACCCCAGGGAATGGTAGGAAGATCACAGAATCCCAGAATCCCAGAGTGTGAGGGGTTGGAAGGGACCTGGAAAGCTCATGCAGTGCAATCCCCCCATGGAGCAGGAACACCCAGATGAGGTTACACAGGAAGGTGTCCAGGTGGGTTGGAATGTCTGCACAGAAAGAGACTCCACAACCCCCTGGGCAGCCTGGGCCAGGCTCTGGCACCCTCATCACCGGGAACAAGTTTCTTCTCCTCTTTCAGTGGAACCTTTTGTGTTCCAGTTTGCACCCATTGCCCCTTGTCCTGTCCCTGGTTGTCACCAGAAGAGCCTGGCTCCATCCTCTTGACACTCCCCCTTTCCATCTTGATCCCCAGGAATGAGTCCCCCCTCAGTCTCCTCTTGTCCAGCTCCAGAGCCCCAGCTCCCCCAGCCTTTCCTCACACGGGAGATGCTCCACTCCCTTCAGCATCTTGGTGGCTGCGCTGGACTCTCTCCAGCAGTTCCCTGTCCTGCTGGAACTGAGGGGCCACAACTGGACACAATATTCCAGGTGTGGTCTCCCCAGGGCAGAGCAGAGGGGCAGGAGAACCTCTCTGACCTACTGACCAGCCCCCTTCTATTCCACCCCAGGATGCCAGGGGAGGGTCAGTCGGACATGAGAAGAAGATTCTTCACCCAGAGGTGCAGGACACTGAACAGGCTCCCCAACCTGACAGTGTTCAAGAAGAGACTGGACAACGTCCTCAGACACATGGTGTCACCTGTGAGGTTGTCATTGCAGGGACAGGAGTTGGAACCAATGAACCTGTGGGTCCTTCCAACTCAGGACAGTCTGTCATTGAGCTCATCTCCAAAGGACTTTGGCACCTTCTGCAAAGGGACTTGCTCGGATGCACAAACCTGCCATAGCTCACTACAAGAGTGTGCAGCCAACCCCCTTCCCTTTTTGCTCTTCCACGTCAAAATAGGACAACTACGCCCTGTGACCATCACGTGTGAGTCACTGCCACCAAGACCTTGCATGAGACCTGGTCAGGAGAACATACCGCTGGTGTCCTCCAGAGCTGCAGGAGACCAGGCTGCAAGAACCCACCCCAGCGAGCAGAACCGCAGCAGCCCGGCCCCGGCGCAGCACAAGGGAAAGGAGAAGTATTTTCCTGGTCTATGTTTTACACTGGTCAGCGCTGATCTGTAGCTGGTGACAATTAGAATGGAATCCAGTGTCACAAACCTCGTTAACCAAAGCTGACCTGTCTCTGCAGAAGAAAAAAAGAGACAAAACTCCAGTAGTCTCTTTCTGAACCTCGGGCATCTTTGCTCAAACACACACAAAAAGCGCTGCTTACCTAATGAGCATGTACCTTTAAGTAAAACATTCTGTAAAAGGTTTTACACACTATGAATGCTGGCACACTTATCTTATATTTACATGAATTCCAGAGTAACAAGCATGCCAAGCTGCCATTTCTTGTTTTAGCATCTTATCCTTTCTATCTCTGTAATAAGGAAACTCAACATTTTAAAATTAGTTCTGCCAGACATTCGTATCCCCAGGAGTTCTTAAAAATAACTAGGTGTATTTTTAACTTAGATAAAACTTAATATAACCCTTCTGAAACACCTTCATATACGCTAACATTCTTCCCCATTCTGATTTAAACTAAATATAAACCCTTTGATTTGCATCCAAAAACTAATGATGTCTGATTTCCTTTCTATTAAAGAACATTCAAATTCTATAGCTCCTTAATGTGCTAAAATAAAAATATAATTAAAGGCTACTTTGAGGAATGTTCACAATTAGTACCATGAAAATACTGATTCAAGAGGATCTTTGAAAATAATTTAGCATCTGGCTACCTGTTATAGCACGACTAACATTTCCCTTTGGTTATTGCCTTGTGACTATTTGCCACATTCAGAAGAGGTGCAAACACTACACTAGAGATTTACGATTGATTTATGCCAATAATCCTCCTGTCTGTCCTCTCCAGGAAACAGAACAGGGGTATGTTCCAGTCATTTTCAACTCTGTGACAGACATAGCAATATTTTGCAATAAGTAAAATTGTTCTGTAATCCTAGTTCACCTGAATCATAAGAATGAATTTTTCTATTTCTAAACTATGCTGCATACATTATATTTTAATCAGTATCTTACGTCACTGAAACCCACAGTTCAAACGTAAAAAACATGCTCTGCAGCTAGGTTAAAATGAAGTCTTCTAAATATTTTAAAACCATGGCCTTATACACAGGTTTGCTTTTTATATTGTATCATTGCGCAAAATTAGGAGCATCTTAAAGGGTTACTTAACCATCCTACTTGTTATCCCATCGGCACTTACTTTGCTTCTAGATTCTGAAAGTGTAGGTGTTATGCAGAGTTATTTGGCCAACAAAATATAAAGTCTAAGTGTATGTTCTTGCTCTACTGCAGTTCTTCAGATTCTCCTGGTTTGGAGTCCTGTCTCCCAATTATTCTCAATTTAAGCAGCTAGTTTCTCACTGATTTGAATATTTTACATTAGAAACAGTAAATTTATAAAATCAAAATGTAGTCTTTGCACTGCACAAGGGCACGAATTGCACTATTTCTGCTTTAATTCTTGCCTTCTTTGGCTGCAGGTTTCAGCCACTTAGGGATCAATTCCTCAGCTGTTGCTACAAAGACAGATTCTCTAGTCTTAGGAACAATTACTGAACTGTCTTCTGCAGAGAGATCTGGTGATTTCATCCATTTAGAGGTCAAGGCCTCAGAAAATAACAAACATCTGTCTTCAGGAACGGAAATGTTCCTGTAAGATTTCATGCAGAAAATACACTATTTCTGATAAACATGGGGAAAAAAAAGAAAGGAAAAAAAAAGAAAATAAAAAATCAAAACCAAACAAAAATCCCCAAAACAAATAAACAACAACAACAAAAACTCAAACAAAAACAACCCCTAAAAAAGCAACAAAGAAAACCAACCAACCAACCAAACCATGCTTCACTTATGCTCAAAGTATTTTCCTTGTGCTGTTTTACAAGATCAGGTCTATTTCCTGCATTTTGTAAAATAAACCAATGTCTACATTTTAAAGCCAGAGGGGATCAAATTCATCATGTGTCTAGTTTGGGTTTTGACATAACACAGACCATAAGGCTTCTTGGGAATAGCCTGTGGTACTTACTTCCCAGCTTTGTCTACAGTGAAGAGCAAACCAGCATCGCACAATTCTCAAAAAGCACAAAAGGGAGTGGATTCCAGGCTCCAGTGCGGTAAGAGAAAACTGTGAGAAATACATATTTAAAACCTGCTAAAAAATATTTGTATATGTTTCTTTTGACTAAAGGGAATGGTAGAAAACCAACGACTGAGATGCAATTCCCCCTTTCACCAATTGTGCTGTAACATTTCAGTTGGCATCTCAAAATAAGTCTCTCTTAAAGCAAAAATGGATCAACCACAAGGGCTGGTTGGTTCGCTGGTTGCTTGCCTGTTGGTTTTAAAACAGTATTTAAGATATTTCAAAACATCTACAAAAGCATGTTACCAATATGAAGTAGCCACATAAACTCTACATGCAAGAAGTCAGAGAATAACAACAAATCAGAGGGGTTGTTTTACCCTAAAAATCTTAACTTGGAAATGCACATGATATTACATAAACACTGTAAATGACAAAAAGCAAATGAGAAATCAAAACTGAAAAGAAAAGCATACAGATGTAGGGTATAAGGTTAATCTGCTAATATCACAAGCATACCAGATCCAACGTTGCAGTTTTTCCCAAATCTCATGAGAAACAGGCTTGGAAAATGAACTTTGAAATCTAGCTAAATATACGGTTTACTTTCTGATGTGCTTGAATAAAGCAGATGTTATAAATTGCATTTGTGGGCACCCCAGGATTTTTGCAGAAGCAAAAATGTAAACTGTCTGATCACACAGCTGGAAGGAAAGCTGGATCTGACTGACGACAGCATTTCTTGTGAAAATGAGGAGTAAAATTGAATAGTTACATTTCCTCCTGTCACATTGCACACACCAAAGCATAAATATTGCCTGCTATAAAGAAGGATTATTGTCAAGCTTTTGGGAAGACAACAGCAGGTCGTCTCATGAAGAACATTCTGTTCTCCTTTTGTTGTGACTATCAGTGGTGTTATTTATCAATTAATAGTTATAATTAATGCTGGCACTGCTAGCCACATGCATGTAGCTGCAAATCTTTCCCCTTTACTTCTGAGATTGTTGTGGTGTCTCTTGTTATGAATTTGGGGAAGACAAAGTGTACAGAACACTCACAACGTGAGAATTCAACTTTGCCTTCCAAGACTGCAACATGTTCAGCAGCAGGTTACCAAAGATACGTGACACTGCAGTTCAGAAATCAAAGAACAAGAAGCTAAAATTAAAATGTAATTATTTTCCACCCTGTAGTTCAAGTATTCTTTCAGAGAGAAATTCACAGTACTTGGAGAAAATTCAATTTTGGGGCTTTAAGCAGAGGATTTGGAGAAGGTTTTGGAGGAGTGAAAAGTCACAGACTTAAAGCCTGAGACTGCTCTGAGACAGTCCTTGTACAAATCTTTCAAACTCTGGTTTTACTATCTAACGTATCTGTCTTAGTAGCTCTGTGTAAGAATATATATCAAAATGCTAATGTCCTCTAATGTCCTCCCAGACACCAAGAATTTGGAGCGAAGATCTCCAGGGTCAGATGTGTTTTCTTGCATTTCAATGTTCTTTGTGAGGTTTTCTTCCACGAACTCACTGAATCTCCTCTTGTGCCCACTAAAATCTCCACTAAGAACTGAGTTTTACATGTCCAGTTTCCTACTGAAACACCTGTACCGTGGGTAAAAAAAATACATATGTTCTCCTTGCATACAAATAATCACACATTCACATTTTTTTCATTTATAAATCATCTGAGTGATGCACATAACTGAATTACAACACATAATTCAGAAGCTGGACAAGTATCTCTAGCTTGTGGTGCATAAACCTTTGAGCATCTATTTTTAATGAATGTCATACAAAGCTTGATAGAATATCAGTATATCTAGGGGAAGAATATACGTAAAAGCTTATTCTTGCAACAATAAGTGTATTAAAATTTCAGTTTCAGTGACATAAATATCAGTGCAGTAATTTCTTAAGAAGCTAAAAAGCCTTCTCAGTTTCTGTCACTGTATTTGAGATCCGAAATCAGTCAGGTAACTCCATCAGGTAAGCATGGAAAGGTCCTGTGCAATACTATTTTTACAGTTAAATGTCTACTGCATACAGCTTTTTCTCTCTCACAAGGAATCTATTATGGGAAATCCAAAATAGGTTGTTATATTCAGATTTATCATGCTCACATTGCTGTTCAGGAAGTGGATTGTTGACTTATCTAATTTTAAATAGGAGATGCAGTTGCGTGTAGAGTCACTGAGTCAGCCCGTTGTGTTCCTGTGGGTGAAAATACCTTTTAGGAATCCTTTCCGTGTCCAAACCAGGTGTGTGCTACATGTCTCAGAGCAGAATGTAAAACCCCAATATGTGTCCAACAGGTAAAGCCTGGACACATCTAATAGAGGAGTTTTTACTGCTATTGTATTTAAACGCAACTCTGGTATTTATCCCTCAACCAGTCAAGGAATAAAATAAAAAGGACCACAACAGTTGTGTCAGCAAGAAAGCCTGAATCTTCATGGACAAAGCAAATCTATCATACCTTCCTCAGTTTGAAATGTTCGAAAAAAAGGAGGAAAATTAGCTAGCAGAAAAATTAAACCAATATTAGCTAAATCTTATTTCTCCTCCTGTGTGTGCTTAGCTGGCCCTAGCTCCTTTTCCTTCATGCTTTTGAGTCAAAGAACCTCTAGGTGATTTTAAGCAGAATTTTACTAACATATTTACAATTCATACCTTAGTTGTAACTTATACTCTCATATAAATTCACTCAGTCAACATGTAACTTCCACAACATCATGCTCACCTCCACGGTCCCGGGCTGCCAAATTCTGTCCTCTTATTAGTGTAATGTCCAGCTGGTACATTCCGGGCTCCCCAGAGGGAAAATCTGCATTACTCTTTCCAAGCACCTTTATTCTCTGGAGGGGAAGAAAAAAATGCAATAGCTAACGTGATTTAAAGTTTTGTGTAAGGTATTATTTTCTTTGATATCACCACCCTGTTGAACTGCAACACGGCTGTATCCCATTCCCCCACCTTAGAGTAGTTTTTTGTTGTTGTTTGTGTATTTGTTTATTTTTTATAAAAAGAAGGTTGACATCTCAATGGTTAAATTTATAAATTAAAAAGGTGGTTGAAAAAACAATTCTTTGACCGCTGCCCTTAGTATGGCAACCTCAATTTTTAATTACATTCACATACACTACTGGCCCACTAGAGCAGAATAAGTAAGAAAGAACAGACCCAAACATTCCAGCACTATTTGGACTAGTCATTACCAGTACCCTCAAATCCTGTATTTATTCAAAAGTGATAAGCTAAGCATTGAATAAAAATATGTGAGTTATGATTTTGACAGCTACTGCAGTATTTTGCAAGATATGTATTTTTTTTTTCCACAGAATTATGGGGGAAACTGCAGGGGCAAAAGGAAAGCAAAACGACATTAAATGCAGATGTATGTCTTAGTTTCTAACACATGCCTTCTTAGCCTGCCTGTATGCCAGGGAAAAGACAAGATTCTTAAAGTAGTTATTGGTATAAATTCTATAATAAAAAGATAAAAAATAAAATAAAATAAAGGAAGTCAGAATAAAAGGAGCTCTCTGGACAGCATGAATAGTAACCACATTTCTGTCCCCAATGACAAAGGATAGAAATTATATTTCTGAATATGTATAAGCTTTTGCAAAATAGTTTTTAATCTACCTCTCTATAAGAGCATCTAATTACAGTGTATGCTTGGCACATCACATTTAATTTTAAGACTGGAACAACTGTATCTATTATACATTCACAGTACACACAGGAGCTTCATATATTATACACACGGAGCACCACTGTTACATATTCTCATGCTGGCAGCTAAATCTTTTAAGATCAGTGCTATTAATATTTTATTATGTGATTAAGGGTCTCCTGCAAGGAAAAAAAAAGCAGAATGATAACAAAATCTCAGAGAGCATGTGTGCTAAGCACTACACCGCTTCAACAACAAACTTCTGCTGTTTATCTTCCTACCACCCCCCTTTTCTTTTTAAAGTAGTAATAAATCCAAAGCATGAAGGAAGGCATAAAATAAATGCATTTTAACATATGGTTTATTCTTGTTATTCCAGAGTCAGGATGCTGAGCCCTGGCACATTGACCTTTGCTGCGACACGTCACATAGTGACATCTCAGCAGTGAAACTGTCCAAAACTACTGCAATTCAGAGAAAATGGGCAGATGAGCTCTGATTTGGCAGGGGGGATGTTGTTCCTGAAATCTCTCAATGTTTATCTTCTAATTTTGCCTTCACAAAGGAGCTGCTGAAGTGTACCTGGAGCTGCCAAAAGATCTTGCAAGACTCTTGCAGAAGACACCCATCACTTTATTTTAAATGACTAACATCTCATTCACCATCTCTTTTTCTTTTTTTTTTCTTTTTCCTTTTTTTTTTTTTTTTAAAAAATGCACTGACTGCAGAAGAATATGAGGTTGACAATGATGAATTTCTGCCCCACCTCTGTAACATTTAACATCTAGTCCAGTGAGAAATCAACTAAAAGTTGCAGACTGTCCTGATCCTCATCCCAGGCCCCGGCGCTCATTGGTTCACTGTGAAAGAATAAACTTGTACTCTGAAGTAAATAATAAACACCAGAACTTCACTTCTCCTTCCTTGCCCTTTTATTAGAGCTTGCAGACACAAGAGAATTGCAATGTGTCCCAACATTTATAACCTTCTCCCCAACTCTTTCTCATGGCTTCTCCCTGTTTCTCCTCTGACCTACAACACAAGATCTACATTAAAATTCCATGGTTTAAGCCTCGTCATGATGCTTCCTTTTTTCCATTTCTCACCCCTTTATTGGTGCTTTTCCTTCCTTTTTTGTTGCAACAGAACTTAACTTTCTTTTAAACATTTTCATTAGTTATTTTTTTCAGAGAGCTGCTTAAGGAGGCCAGAAACACTGAAGTAAGCAACATACCAAGCCTACAGGACATAAACAGCTACACAAATGAAACAAAAAGCAAAGATATATTAACTACTCCTAATTATTGCAAAGCCAAATCAGCATTTCTGCATCAGAACAGCAGCATTTCAAATACGCAATTAAAAGTGGGAGTTGCCACAATAAATGCAACTATCAATAAATCATTTTTCAGCCACCTTGTAAAATTAACACGTTCAAAGCTAAAATTGCAACTAGATAAAAAACAATCACTCTTGCACGGTCTGTGGTTATGAACTGAAGTGAGAAATATTTAGATAAGAGACTTGAGAGCATCTGTGAAAGCCCACAACCACCCCAGCCATGGAACAGCTTCAAAACCAAATTTTCTGAATGTCTAGATTCCAGCTAATAATATCAAAAAGCAAGTTGTATGTAGCTAGAAAAGAAAAAAAAAGATCATCACAACTAGAAGTTTTTGTGAGCCACAAGGGTGTTTCACAAGGATGAAGGGACTTGAACACAAGCCCTATGGGGAGAGGCTGAGGGAGCTGGGCTTGTTTAGTCTGGAGAAGAAGAGGCTTAGAGCTGAGCTCAGCACTCTCTAGAACTACCTGAAGGGCAGTTCTAGCCAGGTGGGGATTGGTCTCTTCTCCCAGGCATCAGCAATAGGACAAGGGGGCATGGGCTTCAACTCTGCCAGGGGAAATTGAGGCTGGAGATGAGAAAGCAATTCTTTGCAGAGAGAGTGGTCAGGCATTGGAATGGCTGCCCAGGGAGGTGCTGGACTCACCGGCCCTGGAGGTTTTTACACTGAGATTGGACATGGCACTTAGTGCCATGATCTAGTCAATGGACTGGAGTTGGACCAAGGGTTGGACTGGATGATCTCTGAGGGCTTTTCCAACCCAGTCCATTCTGTGATTCTGTGATTCTTACTGAGTGCTGTGGATGGTGACCCCAAGCCTGACAAAGCAAGGGCATGACTTCACTTTTACTGTCTAAAATGTACAGAAGGTCTTGAAATTACTTATATTAAATCTTTAACACGGTTCAAGACAAAGACCAGAAAGGCAACTAACCCTATTTTCATGTATACAAGATCTCCTGTGGGAAGGCAATGCTTGAATTAATTCCTTCAGATTAACTTTTAGTAGTGGTCTGTCATTGGTTTACTTTAGAATGTTCTTTTGAGCTGAACTACAACTAAATTTTTGGACTCTATAATTTCCCATAAAATTAGAATTTATCTGTTTTAAGGGAAATGTATCTGTAGCTGAGGAGAACACAGAGCTCTCACTGGCCACACTTTGGTGGCCCCTATGAGTGCTACTTCTCCAAGCATCTGTTTTTCCAAGAACTATCTCCATTTACATATATTCATCTGACATCTGAAAAACAGCTATTTTCAACAAAGCCAGGAAGCAGAAATAAAAACATCTTTCAGTTAGGTTCCAATTCTGTTATTCACCTGGGTTACTTACCTGCTCTAAGTCAGCAGAACCCTTTAACATTAGAAGGGTACAAAAGGCAAAACCATGATGGATGGGGATGTTCCACCAGAACAACTACCAACAAACAGCAGAATGGGTAACTTCTAAGTGGAAAACACCCAGTATGGAATTTTAAGACAAAAATTCAAAGACAGCATTACTACATGAGTGTGTATTAAGCATAGTTATGGAGCTAAGCTGTTAGTGTAATGGTGTGAAATAATATATTTGCTCACTTTTACAGAAACTCTGGGGTTTGGACATGTACTGAGTCACCTGCCATTCTGGAGTCATGCCCTGGCCATGGCCACATTATGGGCCACATGAACACCAGTGCAAAGAGTCTGTGCATCCTAGCACCAAAAAACCACCCAAAAAATCAGTTTTGTGATACCTGTGACTAGTATCCATGAGGAGTTCCTGCTATCCAAGCTAACACAAAGCCCAAACTATTGTCAGGAGGGTAATTTAAGGTTTTGATTAAAAAACAAAACAAAAAACAAAACAAAACAAAACAAAACAAAACAAAACAAAACAAAAACAAACAAACAAAAAAAAAAACCACCACCATTTCTGTGGTATATAAAAATAAAATTAACTGAATTTTCTCAAAAATATTCCCAGAGCAGCTGGAAGGTCTGGCTGCAGCTACATCATGAAGCCGTTCACTGCTAAACCCTCCACAATTCACTGATGTGCAAAGTCAGGCAAGTGCTTCCACCTCCGTTCACACCACGAGAGACACTTCACTATGTTCTCCAGATTTAGCAGCTCAACGACTAGACGAACAAACTATTTTTTACAGCTGAACAAATGTCGAGCATGTAGAACGACTGTAAGGTAGCGGGCGGCTACGTATGTGTAGCTGCCCACCAGTAATAAAGGGAAAAACATGTAATTCTTTTGTACATCCAATACTTCAGTCATAGGACGTGCTCAGTGGTCAGAACCCAGTCTCAGCTCAGCACTCAACAAAAATGATGCTGCTTTGAAAGTGACAGGACGGCCAAAATCACCACCATTCTGACATCATTTAATTTTTCACCTTTTGTTTAAAATACACTGTAAAACAAAATAGATAGGGAACATGACCATGGTCAACAAGCCTTGACAAAGTCAGAGGTAAATCTGCTGAAGTCAGACTAGAAATTTATGGCTGAAAGATGAGAATTGGTAATATAATTTGTGCAGTCTTCTTACAAACCAACTTTCAGGCTGACTCATTGACTTCTCCCAGACTGAGACCACGAAGGTGACTACCATTTTTGCCACTGAAATCTATCACTTTTTTCTATTACTTTAAACATCAACATTCTCCTTCAAAGGTCTTTATGTTTCTAACAACTAATCAGCTAAACCAGCCCAACAAAGTGTTTTGCTGCTCTCCTACAGTTTATAAACCGTACACTAGCATGACTCTGTGTCAGCAATTCAGGTGATGTAAGAGATTTAAGGAACTCTCTGCTGCAGAACACAACATCACTTCAGGGGAACAGATCCTAAAACTTGGTGTAGTTTGGAGAATGGAAAATATGGCAGTTTGAAGAAAATAATAATAAAAAAATCTACTCCTGTAATACAGTCTGCCTTCCAAAAAGGAAAGAGAAAATAATCATTAGTAATACAGCTTTAAAACAAAACACACACAAAAAAACCCAACCAACCAGCCCAAAATCAACCAACCAAAAAAACCAACAAACACCACCACAAACAAAGAAACAAATCCAACCCAAAATCTAATACTTTCCTGTGCTTAAAAGCATAACCTGAAAAGGCATATGAGCTAGATAAAAGTAACAGCGTTTCCTTAGACATTTAAAAGACCGGTTACAGCTCTGTCCATTTGCTGTTCTGTAACAATATTCTGACAGAACACACTGATAAGATAAGAAAAGAAAAAAGCACTTATTTTTTCCAGCATAAAACAAAGGCGTAAACCAGCATTTCCTTTGCTAGACAAAGGAAAAAGGGAATGTAACACAAGTCACACAGAAGAGTGGCAAGGGGAGCTGAAGAACTGATTGCCCTGATTATCCATGCGCCGAAGTCGTCACCAGAAAATTGGATAGTGAAACAAAAATAATGAACTGGCCATTCTTTTCATAGCTCCGCACAACAGGTGAAATGAAACCAAAGTGTCCCGCTAAGAGGAAGCAGCAGAACGTCCGCAGCCAAAGGTTCACCACATGGCAGGAAATATTACCAGCTTTCAAACAGAGAAAAAATAGTGAAACATTTGAAGCAATGTAACTGTGTCTTCAATATTGCATAAGCAGAATTTTCGACTCCAGTTGCTGCCTGGCTCAAAGTGATTTCTTCAGAACATCTTCATTTGTCAGAGCTTCTTGCTCTGGAAACACCTGCTTGCAAGAAATTAGGAGATTCTGAATATCCAAGTGGCTGCTGGTTCCTTGTCAGTGCAGCCAATGGGAACTGATTGTGTTTCAAAGTTATGACAATAAAGTGACAAGCAATATTCAATTCTGCTGAAAGTGTCTACCAATCTAACTTAAGAGTTATGATGATTGTGTTCTACACAACACCTTGTGTGTGACTGTTCTGGTCGACAGCAAGTCAGGAAGAACTGAGGAACTTTGTCTAAAAACAGTTATTCAGCTCACTTCACCTCACTAATTTTTTTTTCCCTAAATAAAAATGTATAATGTGAATCCATTTCGATAGCAATGTAAAGGAACATTCAGGAATTTTGAATATAGCTGGAAATCTGCAGAAGTTATTAGTAGCATTTTATATGCACTAATAATGTGCTTTTTGATTAACCGTGTATTTGCTTTGGATAGGACCGGCTACTTTTGTTAAAGCTTGTCACACAACAGATGTTTCTCATAGAAAATGCACGAGTATCTATAACGGATGTGAAAAGACTCAGCTGTTGTTGTGAAGATTTTGAACTGGATAAAATGTGCTGAGGAACTGTAAAAATCAGATTTTGCACATGTGGTCTTTATCACATAATGGCAACAGTGCATACAGGCTGGCCTGAAATGTCTGGATTACCAATAACTATGATTTCAAGATTATTTATACTGAATAAAGACATTTTTAAAGTTTGCATTAATCACATACATACAAACATTTTTAAGTATGTTGTTATGCTCTGCATACGACTGTCTAGTTCATATTGTCACAAAATACACCGTGTCTAGGGAAGAGTCACAAGCGCATGAAAGATTGAGCCTCTTTTGGCAATGGCTGAAAAAGCTATTTAATCCACTTATTAAAGAAAACCTTTAAGAATCAAATAGCAATACTGACCACTTACATCTGCAGAATAATGGGAATATTTTTGTGACATCTATGCTAATTTTTCCTTTTTGCTTTTATTTGAAAGCGATCAAAAGCAAATGCTCATTTTCAGAATCAAACTACTTACTGTCAACAGCTTGCTAGATTTCCTTATGAACATGTAATTAACGATGCAGAAATTGTAATAAAATATGCGTAAGAATAAAATATGGTAGCATATTAACATTTTGAAAGTTTTGGTGTTCAGAAGTACACTTCAAATCACTTTGAAGGACTAACCCTGTCTGACACCAAAGGAAACCAAACAAATACGGATATTGACAAAGTGATGAGAAGAGATTCCACCCAGTTTTTCCTCCTTCTGTCAGTCTCCGTATCCTGTTTTGGTGCTGGAGAACTCAATTTAATGCCACTTATTCATTCAAATCTACTATGAAATTTTACTGCAGTATCACTAAGGTAGGAAAGCAAACGAAAAATAAAAACAAGTAATCCCTTCTCCACCAAGATTATAAATTCATTATTGGATAAAGCAACCACAGCTTCCTTCCTAGTTTTGCTACACTCCACCCTGGCCTCCCCACCCTCCCTCATGTTATTATCCTTGCTTGTTAGATCACAAATTAAAAGCTCTCGTCTGGTCTCTTCTGCGAAAAGCAGCTGCTGTAATGATGCCAAAATCTTCTGTGGTTCTCGGTGTTTTTGTTACAGACACAATAGTTCACCTACATGCAGCAAATGGTACGCACAGGGATTTAGACAGCAAGCTTTTCAGAGACCGGAGAAAGTCTTTGTTCTCATATGTAAGTGAGGGTGGGTAACTCTTTGCTGCATTTTCCAACTCCATTTCCTCTTTTCATCTTTAAAAGTATATTGCCTCAACCTCTTTTTAACGGGTTCTGTTAGAGGTTTTGCAAAATCTAAGTTCATTTTACCACTTTGTTTCTCCTTCTATGGTACTGCTTGGATAAATCAAAGCTTTTTAATTTACTATTGATGAGCAACTGTTTTGTAGAAGACATGACTTCAAAACTACAATATTTGGTATTTTAGCTATAGAATTATGAATTTGCAACTAGAGTTTGATCAATATTGTAATTACAGGAATATTGGTATCAGTCCATTGTCTTTAAAGCTGTATATTTTTTACCAGTACTCCAGTACGGCTACTGCTTTTAGCTAAATGTGCTTTTGCTAAAAATTCGGCTGGTCTAGCACTCAGACTTTACTCTCTGAACAAAGTGATTTGTTATATCCAATTAGTTTGCTCTGGAACCGTTTGTTTCAGCACCTTTTTCACTGACAGTGCTTCTCCGTTAAACCAGGACGTGGCACATCCAGAGCAAGTTCTTCTCCAACAGCCCTAGTGGTGGGGCTGATGTGGAGAAACCCCCATGGTCCTTCGCAACAGGACAAACCTTCCCAAACCATCACAGGAGCAGCTGGTTGCTGGAGATGAAGGGAGGGATGGGTTGACTACAGTTCCCCTCAACAAATTAAGTAGTTGTGCTGGATAAACCGATGCACTTCTGATTTGACACGTCTAATTAAAACGGCAGACTGGCACAACAGCTAGGGTATTCTTATTGCTTTCTCTTAAAAAACATCCTCTGTGACACAGAACAAGAAAGCATTCTACTTTGTTTAACAGAAAACTATGTTCTACAAAAGAGACTCTTATTTCTAAGTCACACTTTCAGCTGTTCAGCAGCAAACTACACAAAACATCAAACAAAAGTGGCTGCAACCCTGTAAATGTGTACACAAATGCACACATATCTGAATACAAATAAACACACAGCACCACTAGCCCTCTATCCCTTCACAGCACTGAGCTATGTTTTAATTCATGCAAAAACTGATACTGTGAACTGCTATTTCAGAAAACCAACAACAAATTTACTCACAACTTGGTTGCAACACCCAGTATAAACTGAAGTTTTGTGTGTATTGGAGGAAAATGTTTTCTAAACATGTTATCTAAATTGCCTTGCCTTAACAGCCTGTAAAATTCAGATGCCTATTTCTGTAAGACTGAAAGCAATGACAGCAGAAAAATAACTCATTCCTGACTGTATATAGTTATCTGGCATTATCTCTACTAAAGAACAAGAAAAAAGCTTTATTTTCTGTCATCCAGAAATAACTTCCTTTTCAGAAGCAAGATACAAACCAGGAAGATCTGCTTTTGACATGTTCCTAGTACAGAACTGCTCCGGTTAAACCAGCACTACTGGAATGTACCATAAATACCTTCACAGAATTATCTTTTCTCACTGCATAGAAACTTGCAACTGCACTGAAGACAGGCACAGGGTTTCAATACAGTCTCATAAGTACAATTACTCACCAGGGACTTCAGACAAATGGGGCAAAGACGTTTGCAGGCAGCAACTGTAATCGGGAGCACTTTGATCTGAAGAAAATGCTTCCAAAAACTGGAAATTACATTAATCCCAACCCATATTCAGGTCAAGTTTACAATCAAAAACACAGAACAACACAGAGTTCCCCACTAGTGAAGGTCTCAAAGTCTCTGAACAAGACCAAGAGTGTGTAACTGTCCTTTTTTTTTAAAAGACATTTTCTTGCCTGATTTTTAATATTCTTTATACCAGCTGGTCACACAAAGGCTTCCTATTGACAATGGTTAAAATGCTAAGTCCACAAATAGTTAACCCAAAATCCAGGGTAAGTACTGCAACAATTAACGGCAAAGTAGAATCTCCTAGAAAATAAAACAAAACAACACACAAACCACATCTTGTGATGAGAAGGACAGTCAAGTGTTAACCACATAACTTTTGATCTTCATTAGGAAAACCTACAAACATCTAAGAGACCGTTATCAGTTCTGATAGGTTTATGCACATTACTATTTTTCCCTAAGAAACCCCACAGCCTTTCAGGTATTATATTGTTAGTGAAAGCTCCTTAATTCAACCAAAACATCTACTGCGTAACCTCTGATAGAAGAATAAGGTGCAAAGTAATGACCACACACATCTTCTGCAGTCATCTATCCAACAGCTAAATACCCATATTGGAGCATCTGGGGGAATGAGACCCTCAGCCCACCTGCAAGATGCCAGTTAAGGAATAATTCAAAGTTCCTAATTTTGAACATGGCAAAAAGTAGGTACTTTTTACTGAGAAGATTTGTAATGCTATTAGGCTTAACAGTCTGAAAGAAGCCATAATTAGAGTCATTTGATGTTCTTCCTATCTACAGCAAAGCCTAGATTGGTTGCATGATACGTTAAGACACTCTCCACATGTCTTGACCCAAAAAATGTTTAAATACAGGAAAAAAATAATTGATACATTCCACAGACAAAAGGTGCAATAGATACACATGTAGATAATTTTCACGTTAGTGATGACCAGCAACGCAGAATTCCACATTGGGAATGACAACTGATGTTGACATGGGAGACCATGGTCTCATGATACAAGATCACAGCACTTCACAGGGGTGAACATTTTCACAGTTGCAGACCTTGATATACTGATCAGGCCTCTCAAGAACTTCATGGAAGCCCCAGTGATGGCAGACAGTTGGCATTGTCATTCTGCGGCTCTCAGAAATAGCTGGGGATGGCAGAAAACACAAGTTCCAGAGTGCAAACAAAGGTTTTGAGATAAGAAAAAGTTCTAACCAACTCAGAAAATCTACTGTTCCCAATGGAGAAATCAGCTGTAGGGTGGAATATAGTTTGCAAGGACAAGTACCTGTTGTAGAACAGGAGGAGGCCCAGTCCTCTCATAGCAAAACTCACTGTTGCCTGGTCCATAGAAAATCAAGCCAATCTTTCAGAAACCTGACCGACTGTTCGCATTTTAGCTCCATCACTGGCTGCTGGAGGATGAAAACGTGATAGAGCAACCAACTCAGAAGTTCTCAGAAAGGTCCTGAAATGCTGTGAAAATGGGGACTGGACTGTACGAGTGTCCTTAAGAATACATCTGAATCTCAAACTGATTATTAAATATCAGAGGGGGGAAATACCTTTGCAAACAGAACAGACAAAGCCCACCCACCATGGTGGTACTGATTTCCTAAGTAGGGATGAACCTTCTGTGAACAGTGGGATCCACCAAGGGCACATGTCTCCATCATCACACATCAGCTTGGGGCCAGCATCGCCAAATGCTGGGTAAAGTGGGAAAGTCCTTTTGAATGAGCATTATCCAGTGCATCTCTGGCAAGTATCAGAGAATGACAACTCCCAGCTCCAGGATAACCCCTAACATCATAAATAACTGATAAGGGCCAGAGAAAATGGAAGAGAATGCCAACAGCTTTCCAACAGAATGCCTGTCTGCTCCACAGTGAAGTAACTATGAAGCTGTGCAGCCGAGGCAGCAGCAAATGTAGAGCATTTTCCCACAAAAGCTACTATTTATTTTCTTTTGGCACTTTGCATTGATGGGTTCTTTTTCTAAAATATATGTAAATGGTTATTAAGCTGCACATTACAATGCCCAAGTTTCAGGCAGGGAACCGATGCCTAACTTTTGATAACTGCTGGAGGCTCTGTATCAACCTTCCTTTTTTGCAAGTGGATACACGTTCTCTTCTAGTCTTCCAACAGCTTTTTTTTAGTAAATCACAATATAAGAGAACTCCATTTATTGAAAAGTGTGCACAGCCCACAGGCTTTGAGCAAACAGTTCTCAGTGGGTGTATGGGGCACCATCGCTACTCTACTCCATCAGTTACTGAAGATCTCATAATATTGTACAATTAGACATGGTCTGTTAACACAGCTTTGTCATCCAGAGAGGGATGAGGAAAACTGAGTTATTACCTGTTTTAGCCCTTGTGTTTTTTATAGGGGCAGCTCATAGTTCAAGAATTGACTCTTGAGAAAGATGCTTCCTGTCTCAATTCGTAAAGAGATACAGTTCTGATTCATTAATAATTTTTAAATATAGTCTATCATTACAATGATGCCCAAGGAGTCCCAAAATTTTGCAAGTGGTGAAAACTCCTCCTAAATGACGCCAGTAATAATGAAGTACATGTAAACCATTATCATTCCTATCAACTCTCAGTTTCAGAAAGTCTTCCTAGAATGGGGAGAACAAACATAGGTAAATGTTGTATTTCAGTAGGCAACTGCTCACCTTCTCTCACAAATTTATGCTATGAAAAAAAGTTTGGTCCCTTCCATAACAAAAATAGTGCCATTATCACAAAAAGCATCATGCACAACTCTCAAAAGATTAATTTGTTTTAGCATCTTCAAGAAAAACAAGAGTATCAGCATAGTAATTGAGAAATTTCTGGAAGCAAAATAATACGTGAGTGTCCACAAAGCTAGCATCATCCCAACCAGGGAAGCTACATGTGGAAGGAAGATATCAAAATGTAAATCTAAAAATTCATATACAGTCAGGACAATAGGAATAAGCATTCCCATCAATCCACATCTTCTGACAAAGCCATAACCTAGTATAAATAGGTCAGTTCTGCTACAATGGCTTCAAACAAGGAACAAGACCCCGTCAGCTCAGGAGAACCAGCACTGGTGACAGGTGAACGTCTTTGACACCACCTACACCTTCCCCATCTTTGTGATGCACGTAAGTACTGTGAGATTATTTCTCCTCCCTGGAAGATTTTATGAACATGACAGGGCTCCGTTGCACAGCTGCACTGGCACAGTCCCTGCCCAGCCACCACCAGCACCAGGTGACAACACCTGGTGAAGGTCACATGAGAAACTGAAGCAGCAGACACCTCCAAACCCCAAATGCCTGCTGTGAATTCGGTCACGCTATTGACCAGTAGCCTCTGCTGAAGTCTTCCATCCCAGGCCTGAGCTGCAGGCAGAGGACCTGCTGTTCCAACACAGGCACACTGATGTCCCATCAGATGGAGAGGACGTTGACATCTTGCGTTTCTGTCACTGAGCCCCACAGTGAATCCCACAAAGGGAAACATAATGCCAATTCCACAAGGTAAAATAGAAATTAAGAAATAAACAAATCAACCGACTGTTAAGTACCGATTTTTAAGGACAAGTGAGGCCAGGGATTTGGAGAAATGAAGTGCTCTGGCTCAAGCTGCCGCTGGAGAAGTGTTACCCCAAGAGTTACTCCTTCTCCTACAGCATCCATGTTGCTGTAGTAGCTCCACGTCTGCCTCATTCATCACTGTTGACTTGAAGTTCTTCAGTTCAAGTGCACTGACACATGCCCAGACACAGCAGGGTAAGAGGAATAATTGATTTTCATCCACAAGCAGAAAGAAATCCCATGTATACTCCTAGATAATTAAAACTGTCTCAAATGTAAGTGGGATCCCAGAGGAGACACTTTCATTGTGCCACAACTGATAGAGCCCCAGCTGTGTGTGCATCCTGGTGGTTTCCCTAGCTGGGTTAATCTCTTCAAGGAGGATTGTCAAACAGAATGAAACTTTGACACTCAAGGCAACCTGGTCAAGTGTGATGAAATTCACTGTGGATCATCCTCCCTGATCTGATTTCCTACTCTGTCCACAACTTTCATTTTTATTTCAGAGGGAAACTGAGCAAAAACTTCCCAGATGCACAAGTGAGAAGCGAGTACTCATAGTTCTGGAGCTAATATTAGAAAAGAGCATGCCACTCTTCATTAATTAATAAATAACTAATAGTATGCAAAATATTTCTAGAGCAAATTTTATTATTATTACCTTACTTGTGAAAAACTTTATCAACAGGCTATCTTATCCCATGGGAACATGGAGCTAATTATTGGCCTGAGCCTTTACTTGCCATAATTTCCCACAATTGTTTACAAAATTATCACCTCTGACTGAAAGGTAATTAAAAAATATATACTAAGTGCGTAAAAGGCCTTGATAAACTGATTAGAGAGTATCACTTTAAAACCTATTTTGAGTGTAAAATAAAACCCTAGAAAAAAGGTAATTAAAGGGAGTTTGGTGTGACCACTCCCTCCTTTTTTGTCAGCTTATTTTCAGTCTTAGGAGGTCACTCAACACTTCTTCTACTCCCCCTCAGCACTGCTGAAGCCACATTTGTTTTTCCTGTATTATGTATTTTCAAATGCTGGAGCAGGTTGCCCGGAGAGCAGCCCTGAAGATACCCAGCACCTGCTCTGTCATGGTCCTGGACAACCTGCTCTGAGCAAGAGGTTCAACCGGGACATTTCCAGGGGTCCCTGCAAACCTCGGCCACCCTGTGATTCTCTGTCACTTTGAAATATCACAATAAATGAAGTATATGCTGCCCTCAGCTACCTCTCCTCAAAGCATTCTACGCCTGGTTGGATGGGTTGCCATCCAGACTGACATCCCTCTCCACCCCTTCAGAACAGAGTTGGTCCAAGATACCAAGACACATATAAACCCTGAAAACTTCAAAACAAGTTTATATATATGCCTTGCATTTATGCTGTAGTGCTCACACACAGTGTGACCTAAACCTTTCCCCTGCACAGTAAAAAAACACGTTATTTTCAAAGGTGCAGCAAGATGTGTGTACAACAATATAAACATGAAGTGGTTTCCTGCGTGCACTTAAAAGTGTGTTTACCCGCACTCTCAACATCCCAAGAGTGCAACTGTTTTCAAAAACAAACAAGAAATGCTTCTTTAAGCAGTATAAATGAAACTAATTAGATCTGACTTTCATCTGTGCAGAATTATTCAGTTCCCAGGACAAGCAAAAAGAACAAGCACTCTTGTGCTGTTTTGGTTTCAAGAAGATTATTGGAAGCTACACAGGCTGTCTGAATAAATTTTTGCAAGTGTACATGCACTTCCACTCATGAACACATGATGAAAAGACAAACTAAATGGGGAAATAAAAGCAGTCTGTAAGGGGATGAAAATACAATGAAAATGCTAAAATTATATACTTTTTCTGTTTAAAAAGACCCTAAAATTCCTAAAACTATCCAACCATGAAGCACTAAAATTAGGTATGTGTTTTGTTTTTCAATTTTTTTCGAAGATTAAGTCTCAGGTAGATGCAGCACTATCCTAATTTCTGGCTGCTAGCACTTCTGTCATCTCTACAGAAATTTGTAATATCACGCACAAAAATCCTCACACTTGCCTGAAGAGTGCAGAATTACACCGCAAGTTATGTCAAACATGACACATGAAGGATAAGTCAATTGGGAACTAGAGACAGATGTCATGTCCATGTCAAAGATGATCTGTGAATGAGCTGTCTCTGTTTCAAAATGAGATAAATACCTGAAGCCAACATATGTGCCATATGCATAATTCCCTCAGAAAAAAATATTATCTTCAGTAATCATACTTAAAAATACATTGTTCACGTTTTCACAACAGAAAAACATACTAAAATATTCTAACTTAATTTTCCATATTATTAATAATAATAAATTATGTAAATATATGCACACTTCAGGTAACATAGGTTATTCAGAAGTAGTTTCATACTTAAATTCTATGACAAAGTTATATTTTCGATTTTTGAAAATATAACAATTAGAACATGGCATTTGAATTGTCTTGAATCAGTTTTGAAGTAAATACAACAACATTGTCACTACCATAAAATAACACTAAACTGCTCCGAAGAGGAACTTCCTTACTGTTGCTTGTGCTCAATTTCAAAAGACTGAGGTTATGAAGATAACACTGGTCTGTTAAATTAAAATGGCAAAAGCATTTAGAAAATAAGATTCCGGTTTTATACTCAAAGCTAGATTTACTGACCAAGTGCTGCCTATATGTTTAAATATGCTCAATTACCATCAAGGAGTGACAGTGCATTACAGCCACAAATTCCACAAACGGCTTAGTAGGAGAGCAATTCAAAAGGAGGAATGATGGTCTTCAAACTATCCAACATGCAAGTAATTAAATAAACGGACTCTTCTGCTAATGCGGAGAATTCAGCAGAAGAAAAACAACAGTGAGATCTCAGAAAATCTGAACTGTTGCAGACATCAGTGTATCTGTGAGCAGGTGATGCTCCTCCGTGTGATTTTGTACACTAAACCGAACAAACAGTTTTCCTCATTCTGTATTATCTACTTAGGACATGCAGTTTCCATGAAATGCAAACATCTAATTATTTCCAAAACAGAGTTTTAAATTACCTAAATTTTAAAGCAGGATGCATATAATAGTATACCAGAGCATGTATCACTTTATAAAAAACCTGAATTCCTACCTTACCAGGTCCAAATTGAGAAGCTCCTCCAGCTTTCACTTATCTAGAAATAGCATAACATGAGCAAGTTAAACATCTTTTGCTTCACAAAGACACTTGCAGGTCTGAATTAGCGTTCAGGGCTGACGGCTGCTCGGTAACAGTGCTCACCTGCAGCTGGAAGCAACAGCTCTGAGCAAACACCAACTGAACTGCAGCGACTCAGAATGAAACTCAGACCAGATATGAGTGTTTCAACACATATTCAGAGGAAATGACTCAACTATCTCCACATCTTCAAGCAGTAAAAGCTGCTTCCTCCCTCCTGCCTCTCGGCAGATGATGGTGTAAACTGAAGCTTTCTGTGGTTTATTTATTAAATATTGGTATGAAACAAATACTGAAGCTCAAGCAGTGAGCACTGCATTGTAGATCATCCCTACACTGACTTCTTTTTCAAATAATACCTTGAGTGGAGACACACTAAACTTAAATGTGTGTTTAATATATGCGTATAGAAGTATTCAATGAATTTCCACCCTAGCATATTAACTCTGAAGATATTTTGAGATGATTTAAATGTTGTATTCAGATAGCACCTGATATTAGTCTCATAACATTTCAGAAAAATTCCTTCTTGGCCATTACAGAAATAACAGAAACTGAAAGAGAAGGAATCGAGATAAGAAGGAAGCAATAAAAATGCAGACGTTATCCAATTGCATTTCAGTATACATCCAGTTAGGACTGGACAACTATTCCACAACAGGATACACATCATTATTTGTTTGATGTTAGAGCCTGTCCAGTCTCACATACCTTTAGCACAACACTTAATTTATTTCTTTAATCTCTACCCACTGAAGAAAATCTTGCTTCAACTTAGTTTGAATCTTGAATATGGAAAGTGAAACATCTCTCCTTAAAACTTCTATATGTCTTTTACATTTTGCAGTCATTTCTGTTCCTCTGGCACCCCTCTGTATCAGACCACTTCTGAACTACAGGTTCTCAGTTTTCTGGGGCTCGGTTTCTCTGCTGCAAATATAATATTCCATGGGTGATGAGAAATGAGCACCACTTGGAAATGTGGGTTCTCCCTCCCTAGACATCTCCATTCCACAAGGACAAAGCTGGATGCTTGGGACCATGGAGAATGTGCAAGTCCAGATGTAAATCCAGTGGTGTGATTTTGAAATACTAGTTTTTAAACTTCATGGTTAAGCAGGGAGCACACAGCAGATGACAACCAAGTTGGCAAACCACTTTTCTCAGGAAGTCATATTTTAAACAATGAAATAACTGATTTAATATATATATCTTTAACAGCTGTAATGAAACACCATTAAGAATTACAGATTCTTCCCTCAACAGCCCCTTGTCTCAGAGGACTTCGGTGGGATTAGTCATATTGCAGAGTAACCAACTTGAACACTAGACCTAGGCAGAATGTTCTACCTTTCTCTTAAAGTTTAGCTTATCACTTCAAAATGCTGGAGTTACATATGCTTTTGGCATTCACTTTAGGAAAAAGAAAAAAAAAACATCCCTCCAAAAGATAAAAGAGCACATACCAGAATTACTCACCTAAGGATGGAGGCTTTGGACAGACTTGGATGAGCAGTGGTTCAGAGAAATAAGGGAAATCATAGGAAATAGGTGCAGAAGAAACCTCAAGAAGTCATCACTCCCATGGCATGAAGAAAGAACACGTGTGTGACATGTATATGACACACATATATATGACCACATATATGAAACTACTGAAATCTTCATGCCGAGAGACAAGTTACATTTTGGCAAACTCCTCTCTACCAGCACCCCAAAGTAACTTAGGAGAACTCATTGATAAGGAGTAAAGCATCTACTACCTCTACTGCAAGATATATTTTCCTGAAATCAGCAAAGGTTTATTCTATAAAATGATAGGGAGTGATGGTTTTGTTAAGATAAGGATCTGTGTAGCTTTTGTGGCTTCAGATACACACACCTGCCCTTGCCCATACTTTTTAATCCCTCTATGCCTCATTTTTGACCCCTGGAAGCAGCGTAATAATTCTCCCTTACTTTGCAGAGGAACGGCAGAGCACTCAGGTAATGCTGTGAAAGGAACCATGGAAGGAATAGCAACATTCATTATCTACTGGACCATAGTTCTGGAGAACAATTAATTCATGGATAAGTAGCACATATGCTGCCATTCCCATTTAACAGCAATTTCCAGAGAACCTCACACATTTGCCATGGAGGAAAAGTACGCAATGGAAGACAACGCTCTACAGAAAGCAAGAAGAAATTGTAAGGCATACATTTTTTAAAGCAATGTAATCTATCAGTGCTGTCTGCCTTCAAACCAGTAAACCCCATCTGCTCCAAAATAATAAATTCTAAAAGGCAGTTTCTTATGTATGGTCAAAATCCATCTGGGAAGAGCTCTTCATAGATATGGCTTGAAATATGGTAAAACAGCCATCACTTTTTATGTGGTTAAAAGAAGGGGCTTTTTTATGGATGCCTGGATGAAAAGGTCTGGTACTGAGCACCCCACACACAATGATGCGCATCTCCCACAATGGTGACAGAAAGTCTCTTTTTAATATACTGTTTTATTCTCTTCAGAATGTGCACATCATGATGTACTGTTACACTAACAAACATTTTGCAAATTTGGTTTTTTGAAACCCTATTACAATGGCTGAGAAATGAGTTATCTGGAAGGCAAAAGGTCACGTAGCTCTCTGCTATGAGAAATTAAACAGCAGAAAATGGACCTGCAACACCGAGTAAAGTGTATTTAAAACACACATTTTCTAATGAAGTTTATAGACCAATAAATACGATAAAAATGTTTCCTACAGAATCCACGTGTGCATTTCAGTTAGATAATTTAGCTTTTGAAATGATCATCTGACAAGGTTCATCAATCATATGAAGAAATAGTAAACTGTGATTAACTACAACCAAATCTACTCATTTGAGTAAAGCATTGTACATCGACCCAAAACAGTGAAACAACTTATTTAAGCTGTTCCACTTACACAACAATTATGTTATTTTTCTTAAATGAAAACATGAGCTTTACAGCTGAAAACTTTATGGCTTCACGAGCAGCCCCCAGCTTCCCACAGTTTGCTGCACTATTCAAAAGCAAAATAATACCTAAAAGAGTTTTATAACATTACTTCCTGATTTGTCCTTTTAAATTAATACAGAATTAATGAGATAGCTCTTGTTGGTATTGGTCCGATAAGGGGAAACTAATTTTCAGTTCACGAAAAGACAGCAATTTTAACGCTGTAACAGCATCTGATTAGAAGGATACAAGCACATTGCATTCAATATTAAACTGACAAGTACTGTATTTCTTTCAACTCAAGAACTTTCCTTAATGTAATAGCATTTTTTTTTTTCTTCATTTCACAGAATGCAGATACTTTCACTGGTGAGTTCCCAATCTTGTAGCCACATGCAAATTTGAGGATGCTGATGGTCCAGTGCTCCTTCCTTTGCTCGCTCCCTGGGGCTTTAATTTCATAACTGAGAGACAGGATTGAAACCATCACCATTAGCAGCAACGGTTAACTACAAATAACGGTACCAGAACCATGATGCAGCTAGTGTGAATAATTTATGTGAGCTAAACTACTAATGCCAATTTCCCAATACCTTGACTAATGCCTCTGTTTTCCTCTGCCTAGTGACAGCATACTTCATCTGAATTTCTTATTAATTACATCTGCCCACATTGGTTATTTTTCCAGATGAAATAAAATACACCTTACTAAGATATTGAGCTTCCTACCGAAACATCAAAAAAACAAACAAATTAAAACAAAACATACAAATGAAACAAAAACCCCCACAATTTTACTGAGTATATAGGCCTTTACAGGTCTCCACCCTTACCCCTATGGATCACTAAGGAGTCAGATACTGTCAGCTGGAAAGAAAACTGAAACCTTGTACTTGTGGAAGCCTTGGAAGTGATTATTCTATCATCTGCCAGGAGGAGAAGACGTGGCTTCTCATACCTGCCTGCCTGTTATACAAAAGAATCATAGAATACCAGGTTGGGAATGACCTCAGGGATCATCTGGTCCAACCTTTCTTGGCAAAAGTACAGATGACAAGGATGAAGATGCCCTTGACACAAATCAGGGCAAGAATTTCAAACGCGAGTACCCCAACTGCCTTTCCGAGAACTTCACAAAAAACCTGGTTAGAAGGGATTTCTGCAGAGAAGAGGAGCAGCAAGCCTGGAAGAGATGGAAAAGATCACCTATGAATTTCCCAGGGAAGACACTATCTACCAAACAGCCTGCTAGAACTGGGCTATCTGGTATCCGTCCCACTTTCATGCTGCCAGACAAGAGAGAGTAAAAACGCTTATCACAATATGTTCACAAAAGAATAGCCTGAGGTGGGGGGGGATATCAGAGAAACTGTTACATCAACGTTTAGCAGAGAAAAATACAAATACGCAATATTTAGACCAAGAGGAGTTCTAGGAGGCCTGGAAGAGCTGCTGGAGATGGACGTTGACACTGGCACCCTGTCCTGTGCCACCACGTCAGGAAGAGACCACGCTTCACTGAACCCATTACCTGTAAGGAGTCAGCAGCCTATACAACAGTCAAGCTGACAATAAATCTTCTAAGCATCAGAAAGATCATATGGTAACATGCTTCTATAGAGAAGCACAGAAGAATAAAAATTAAAAACAGTTAGACAATAAGACAATGGCATTATTTGGTTTCCCACATTTTACATTGGTAATACAGTTTATACCAGTTATTTCATCCTCTGTGGTATATAAATACTGAAACGTTCTGGGATTCCACAGGTATATGGCAGTTCTGCTCACCTACTGCTGATACAGAGTGGCACGCACTTGTGCTTTGCTCATCTGAAAAGAAGGTATTTGCATGACAGACACACCAAAGCTGGCAAATTCTGAATGCGGTCACCAAAACCAAGCTGGTGCCCTGCCACGATGGGATGAGTGGCTCGTGGGGTGAAGGGAGGCTACAGGTGGTGTTCGTCTCTCCCAGAGAGGTGGTAGATGAACCATCCCTGGAGACACCCCAGGCCAGGCTGGACGGGGCTCTGAGCAACCTGAGCTGGGTCAAGATATCCCTGCTCATGGGTTAGACTGGGTGAGATAGGAAGGTACTTCCAACCCATTCTATGATTAAGAAGGCTTTTGTTACTATGTCCTGTAATACCCTCGTTGAGGAGCTGACAAAGCTGCCTACATGGACGGAAGGGCAAGATGAAAACTGACTGTACCATCAGGCTCAGAGTGGTGTGACCAGCAGCACAAGGTTCAGCTGCAGGCCAGTCACCACCAGTGTACACCAAGGAGCAATATGGGGGCGGGTATGCTCAGCATCATCTTTAATCACCCGGAGATGGGGCAGCATGTGCCCTCATCATTCACAGATGATGCAAAATGGATCCCTGCCATCCCCAGGGATCTGAACAGGCTGGAAAAAGGGGGAAGCACTACCATCTACAGTGAAGGTTCTGGGATCCTAGTGGACACCAAGCTGACCACAAGCCAGCAACCTGACCTTGCAACAAAGCAGACCAAGGGTCTCCTGGGCTGCATGAGGCAAAGCTTTGCCAGTAGGTCAAGGAGGTGATCCCTCCCCTCTGCTCAGCACTGGTGGGGCCACATTTGTAGTGCTGTGTCATGAGCTCCCCGATATTTAAAACAAACAAACAAACAAACAAACAAGCCAAGTCACAAAGTTACTGTAACGAGTCCAGCAAAGGACCACAAAGACCACAGAATCATAGAACGTCCTGAGTTGGGAGGGATCCACAAGGCTCATGGAGTCCAACTCCTGTTGTTGCAATGACAACCCCACAGGTCACCCCGTGTGTCTGAGGATGTTGTCCAGTCTCTTCTTGAACACTGTCAGGTTGGGGCCGTGACACCTCCCTGGGGAGCCTGTTCAGTGTCCAGCACCTCTGGGGGAAGAACCTTTTCTGGACGTCCAACCGACCCTCCCTGGCACATCTTCTGCCATTCCCTTGGGTTGGAGTGTCTGTCGCATGAGAGAGGCTGAAAGAGCTGGGACTGCTCCTCTGGCAGAAGGAAAGACTTGGGGAATCTTGCCCATAGGTATAAATACCAGATGGGTGAAGTATGGAAGATGGAGTCAGGTTCTTCTCAGCTGAGCCCAGCATGGCAACAACAGGCAACATGCACAAAATGAAACAGAGAAAACTCTATTTGAACACGAGTTTAAAAGTTTTTTACTGTGATGGTGGTCAAACACAAAACCAGGTTGCTTAGAGAGGTTGTGGAGTTTCCATCTCTGAAGACACTCAAAACCCAACTGGACACAGTGAGGGCCAAACACCTCTGGGTGGCCCCTGTTTTGAGCAGGCTGGATGAAATTATGTCAAGATGTCCCTGACAACCTCAGACACTTGGTGCTTCTGTGGAAACCTTCAGGTTTTATCCGATAATGTAAAAGGAAAAGAAATGTTTGGGGACTCACTGATTAGGATCTCATTTTTCAAGACAGTTCAAACTAATAGTCTTCCTATATTTCATTATGAAGTAATCACTGATACTAAATTAATGAACCATATAATAAAAGTAAATTTAAAAAAAAAAAAAGGAAAATGCATATTAAGGATAGAAATAACAAATGTAAATTCCTATTTTATCACAAGCTATTAAAATATCTGTTTTCATATGCTCTAAGCTGTATCCAGATGTTTTTGCACACAAATGTGTACAATAACACAAACAGTATGTACAAAAATGTAACAAGCTAGATTATTTAACATGCTGGTTTCCTGAACACTTTAATCATTCAGTGACTGCTTTGATAAAAATGACAGAATGATGCATTATCTTGCTCCGTAAAGTATTCTGAAATTTCTCATTTAGCTCAGCAGACTGCTGTGCACAGAAACGCTTCGTGGCACCGTTCACATACGTGTGGTTCCTTCACTCACTACAACACTCATATTTGGAAACCAAGGGCTTGTTCATAAACCCTGTGCAGTGGAGTCTGTTCAAGCCACGAGCTGTGAATCTGCATAACAATTTAAAGATTTGCTTTGTTTCAATTACAGTTGTGTTTCTGCTCACTTTAAAGGTACAAATGATCAAACGGTAGGTAGGCTTAAGGACAAGGTCAGGCTTTGGATTTAGTAATCTGACAAAATCACACCCCTAAAGTATAAAGTTAGCCCATCACATTCTCTTATACATAGTTTTAATGCAAAAGATGACCTTGGTTGTTCAATAAAGGTGACCATTTTTATTATTGGCCTAATTACTATTTGATTTAGACTGTACTCTGTTTTAGACCTCACCATTAATTTTCAGATACTGTGCTTTAAAATTTTGAGGAGAACTGACAAGCAGGATTTCGTAAATTAGAAAGTTTTGTCAACCTGAAACACCAACTTACATGTCAAATTGGATTTTTTTTTCTGATTTAGCAGAAGGATAGCATCTATCACAATTTGATATTCATGGAACACTGTCAAATACAACTTAATACATTTAAATAGTCATACCCTCTTTTTAATCGTCACCAATTACTGGTGCAGATTTCTAAATTTCCTTTACCTGACTGGTGTGCATACACCAACCTCTGAAGAGTCACTCTGGGATGACATTTGACTTTTCAGCACTATGAGAAAGTCAAGCTCACAGCAATTGTGTGTTTCCAGGGTCATAGAAAGGGGAGCAAACAAATACAGCCCCTAGACCAAGCTGCCTGAGCAGCTGATTCGTGCTTGGAATCAGAGGGAAACGTAATTTCCCTCCTTTCCACTAGACCTAAAGTTTTCACAGCTTCAGGTAACTTAAACTGTGTGCAGCCTACAGAAGAGAGAAGGGCATAAATCGACTGCATGTTCCTCCTGAAAAGCACAGTAGAAGCTTTGCTTGACATAGAAAATATGTAACCAATGCCAACATAAACACATTACAGGCAAATGCACTCTAGAAAGAGTCATCATGTCCCAAAGTACTCAGCACCAAACTGTACTGAAACACATTCTTTTTAATTTCTTACCAGGAAAAGCTAGCCAAAAAAAAAAAAAAAAGTAAAAAGAAGAAAAATAAAGAGTGTTTCTTCCTCTAAAGAGGAAGAAACTGCTGAATCATGCAAATGCAAAATGCATTTTGATGCATTTAAAACTTAGGTCCAAAAAGGCAACAATAAGAGCTAATGGAGTTCTACTTATTTATTTATATATTTTAAAATACCTTTATTTATTCTCAATTAGGAATTTAGTTTCATTGCTCATGCATTATGGAAGATAATGTCTATAGCATTTATAATATATTGACTCCTGGAAATATTCCTCCAGGCCATTTTGGATTAGATATATTGAAACCCATTCTAGAACTTCATTACCAAATCAGTTTTCATTCATGTCTGTTAGAGAAGTGAATACAAGTTCAGGTGATTTTGGTTGCACTACTGCCTTGCTGTATAAACCAGACAATCTGTTCAGGTATATTGTCCCATAAACACTCTTAAGTCTCTGTCTCAGTTCCCATGCAAAACAGTTTAATATCTCTTTTCACATCTTCACACAAGTGCGATAAGGCAATTCCTACCTGAAATAATCAGGCAGTATTTCTAGCAGAATTCACATCTTGTTTTGCTTTGTTTGGTTTTGTTTTTCCTGTCCTCTGGCTTGGACAACATACTTGATGTGTTTCCTGTAACATCCTTTGGGTCAATCTCTCTGTGTATTCCTTTTGCCTAATTTATCATCCCTCAAATAATGGGAATTCCTGGGGGAAGAAATCTACTTTGATAGCAGCATGAGAGGCAAAGCTACCATAGACCTTAACACTTATTTCACGTGCTGTATGAGAAATTAAGGCTTTTGTCACCTAACCCAAGAGCTGTCTAACTTCTTGCAGATGGATTTCACAGACAGACCTGTAGGTTTTCACTTGGCAGCACAAGTCGCAGGACTCTGGCCTGGAGACTTGAACAAGTCAGTTTGCGCTTTGTAAATTAAGTGGAAATCACAGCTAACACGCAACAACACAAACAGATTAAATCCTTACATTTTCCATATTAAGAGGTACATACTTTACTTGAAATTTCTGTTTCTGTTCCTGTCACCTGTAAAATAAATCTTGCAGCTCAGCTGACTAAAAAACTACCCAGAGATCACATAATAAAGAGCTACTGAAATGCTTATGGGAAGGGAACTCCTGGTAAAGAACAAAACTTAATGTAACCTCTCATTTAGAATGTATTGATGCAATTGTATTTCTACACGTGAGATGTTAACATCTTAGTAGAAATTGTAGGTCTAGAAACACAATCTTGAATAGCACAATTTTGAAATGTCCCAACACTTTGTAACCCAACTGAAACTTCCAGTATTTGTGTAGAGAACCAGGGGATGCAAAAATGTTTAAAACACACACACGCACACTTGCAATTGTGCTGGTGATTTCTTCTTCCTTATAGCCAAAGGCTTTGTTAAATAAGTACCCATTAAAGATGACATGGAAATGAATCTTGTACAAGGTCTTGCACTTTACCTAATTTGAAAAACCACTAAGGATTTTGAAATAACCAGTTATTCATGTAAATGATAGACTATCTACTTATAGTTATGTACTTACGTACTAAGGGAGCTGTCATCTTACTAAATGCTATTGGCATTTATGAAAAAGCTCTGTGAAGAACAAACCACCTCAGTTCAGATTTGTAACCCTGGTCCAATGGAACACGGACATGAACTCGGTATAAGCAGACTCTTGAGAACTGGTTCACAGCTCTTTATTTTAACCACTGAAAAGGTACAGTGTACCTCCATAGCACAACAGAAAGATGCTCTATTTGTACAAGTTTTTCTTTTCCACTGGTTAAATATATATATATATATATATATTTAATATTATGGCTGAGGTTACAGTTCAGATGTCAACTGAACATGTGCTATGACAGATGTTTGGTTATAACAGAATCTCAAATTAAGAGAGAAGGAAGAAGGCCCAGGGAGCAGCATGACAGGGGACACTTCTGCTACAAAAGAAGTCATATAGAAAAAAAGAAAGGGGTCTGTGCTGAACTAAAATAGCCTGAAGTCATGCTAAAGCAACTAAAAGTAGGTTTGGAGTAGCTTTATAGACTTTTATCGATCACCTTGTAGAATATACCACGTCTGTCGATTACACTGCTTACAAACTTAAGCCACCTTTGTCTCCAGAACTGATTAAACAAACACCTCAGACAGCACAAATATTTCACTCCCCTAAGACGACCCTTTGCTTCCCTTGACTTGACAAAGGGGGTTAAACTTTATACTTTACTACAAAGCAGTCACCTTCAATACATCAAAGACATGACTGCCCTGAAAGTGCTCCAGTTGACCTTCAAGACGTCCCTTTTATAATAACCACAGTAAAGAGGATCAAAGCTGGGACATGGCCACTAGACAGAAAGCTACATAAAAACCGTCAGAAGTAATACAAAATTCATAAAGATACTTCCTCCAAATCAATCTGGCACCAGGTTTTAACTTTTGTATTAGAGCGTGATTTTTTGCGTAGTTTTGTGTGCAATTTCAACCAAGGACGGACATTATAAATAGCACTATATTGTGTAGAGGTAAGGAAGGAGGCAGCCAAGAGGTTTCCTCTGGATGTGGGATTTTGACGCTTTTTTCAAAGACAGAAATACCCACTTTCAGAAGCAGCGCTGGTCTGTGAAGTCCAAGGGCACCTCTCTGACATTCGTCTCTTCAGCTTAAGGAGGTGAAGGATGCAGAGTTTCTTGTGAAGGAAAATATTATTAATAATAATGAGGTGTTAATAGTAACTAACAGTTTAGTAGTAGGTGCCCTGTGTTACACAAGGAAGTGAAATGTGCAACTGAGGACCGTGCTTTCTGGTGTTAGGCCAGGCACTTCTGGAACTTGCTGCAAGAATTCCCAGAAAGCTTTAAGTGCTTCAGTGAATTTCAAAATCTATGTACGCTGTTTAATTGTTGTTACAAAGCTCCAGTATCAGAATGCTTAATCTTCTTTCCATTATCACCTTTCAATGAATTTTTAGATAATTTATCCTGGACAGTATGAACAGAATAAGTGCAAAAATATAAAACTATTCCTGTGTATTTTCTGTGCTAAATCTTATTCTTGAAAAAGGGAATGGCCATTTTCTTATTTTAGTAGCTTGCATACTTTAGATTTTCAAAGTGTTCCTCTATGATTGCCTGTATGGCTTTTTCTTTATTTCCATAATGATTTCTTCCAAATAATCAGAGAGCAGAATTTATCATGAGCTCCAGGGAAAGACTGAACCCAAGAGGTTTCAATAATTGAACAGATTGAGCAAAGCTTTGATTTTCTACAAGAGCCGTTTCCTAGTCTGGAAACCTGAAGAGCAACATCTTTTTCTACTCAAATAAAAAAAATACATTTATGACACTTCCTCAGGCTTCTTCCCAAACCTGTGCTGGATTCACAACATCTTTGTAAATGCAGATGTTAATGATGGAGACAGCATTACATCAAATAGTTGCTTCAGTGTTTTTCAAAGCACAGCATGTTTTATTCACTGGAATACTGAAGACTTTTCTGGAAGAGAACAGAGTGCAAGCCCTCTTCATCTCCTCCAAAAAAGCAAAACACCTCGGAAAAGCATCATTTTAACACGCTACATTTTAATTTGTTCTTTATAGGTAGGAATGCATACAATTTGTACAAATGCTTAATCTCAAGAAAAACCTTAAAGATGGTGTTTCGCTTAAAAAAGTCCAAAGCTATCACACCAGTCGTCATTTACAAAAAGTCTTCTGAACATGTGAGCACATATGTTTTCCTCTTCAACAGAACTTAGATTGAAAGAAAACATTCCTACATCATGCCCAGCTTTCATCTGTCCTCATGCTCTAATTAGCCAATTAATTTAGGAAACAGGACTTAGAACACATCAAAGGGCCAGCACAGGCAGTTTGTTTTGTGGTCAGATGGCAAGCTTATATTTACACTTGTAAAGGTACAGGTTTTGCTTAAGAAGCAGACCAAACACTGCAGGATTCTTGCTGAAATCTGCAGTTAGTACTACATTGAAATAAGACTAAAGTTTTGTAGGACACCATCACCCAAGAGGCGAGAGACCCCAGCTCAGCCACCACACAAGGGAATAACAGGATCATGATTTCTCTGTCATGCTATTTTTCCTGCCACCCCCATGGCTTTAAGTGTGACCTGTACAAAAAGAGATTGATTCTGTTTAACTCAAATAGGAAAGAGTAAGAATTATGAATAACACAGTGTGACCAAGGGTAGGTAATTAAAGAACGGGACTGAATTACGTATTTCCTAATTATGTTTGGCATTTTCACAAAAATCACTTGCCCTCATGTGAAACTTGAAACTGTTCAGAGATGTGAGAGAATAGCAAAATTTTTAACTAAGAAAATAGAACTAGAACTGTGTAAGAAGCCATAGGCTTCTAGAAACACTTTAAAGAAGTGCAACCTCTTCAGCCAAAGCTGCTAATGCACACTCTATCTTTCATTAAAAAAAAAAAAAGAAGATAATTCAATAAAAATAGGAATATGTTTCTTAAATAGTGATTTTTACTAGATGTATCAGGAAATAAATCTTAGAGTAAACAGATACTGCAACTACCTCTGTTTCACACAAACTCACATTAATAGTCAGTTATTAATGCTCCACTTATGTTAATTAGACCAAGCCCAGAGCACTACTGCAATTTCCCTGCTCCTTAGGGCATAAAAGGGCACATTTGATTTCCTAGCATTTTTCTATCATTTAGAAGTCAAATTAATTTTCCCTGTCCTGTTTTCATTCACACAAAAAGCTGTTACTGTAAAGGGTTAGTCCAAATATCTGAACACAAAACACAAAAGTTCTTCTCCAGCTATTATACAAATGTGAAACTCTCAATATTTTCAGCAGCCCAAGGTGATGCAGAAGTGACACAAAGCAACCATGGGCAGGATGCTGACAGGTCATACACAACTCTTTGTTTTAACTAGAGGTCTTGCTGGCCAGTCACGCAAAAATCACCTTAGTGTGACCAGTAACTGCTGAGATATACAGGAAAAAGCACATTAACAGTCTTGAGCTTCTATTGATTATACCGAGGTGAAACCACAGTGACAGTACTTGTGAAGTCTTCCATTTAGAAAAAAAAAAAAAAAAATAGAATTAAAGGATTTCCACCTCTGCACGTTCTTCTTGCAGTACATTTTGGAACGAAATCATGACTACAGCGCACTTATACAGAAGTAAACCACTGATGAAAAGCACAGCTTGGACACCACAGATCAGTGCACAAGCTGTCACATCTCACAGTATTTCGCCACTTAAACCTCATGCAGAAGGATGCCTTACCTAAGAAAAATACTTTATGAAAACTATCAATCCAAAATACCAAAATGGGTTGTCTGTAATCTGCTTTGCTGCTTCAGCCGTGATCAACGTATTCAAAACCAATACATGTGCCTTGCAGCACTTCATAAAACAAACCCAACAGTTGCCTAAATGCTTCCTAAATAATACACAATCCCAAGCATCTCAGTACAGCCATTAGTGAGACTGAAAAGAGCAATCAAGGAGGATATATTTTGTCTACATTCCAAATAACACTGAGTATTTTCTTGGATGGGAAAGCTGAGTTTATTCCAAAGGTGTGGTGGTCAGGAAAGAGAAGACAGTGTATTGGATTGATGCCAACAATGACGATAAGCAATCTTAATGACTACTTGCAACCTTTCATTAGGGTAAAGTGAAGTGATTAAGAGGCTGGGCAACAGATCCAAATAAACCTAAGAACCTGATAGCCCAGATTTTCTACATAGACCTGCAGCATGACTGAAACTGAGAGGTAGTTTCCCATCTAGAAAAAAGCCTTCTTGTGATTCCACATTCTGCAAATGAAAACTCTAAGAGAATCCCAACTTCATTTTGGGTCACATTCTGCAGAACAAAACCAGCTCACTGTGCAAAAAAGGAGTTTCATTTATGTTGAATATATTCTACTACTGTCTCTAAGACTTTTGAGAACATAGATAAAAATCACTGGAAAAGCCAAAACCCCTAACAACCTGGTGCTGCAAGCTAGTGCATGCCTTATAGCTAAATCAAGGATACAGATAAGAAAAAACTCTGCATGCAGGAACTTCTTTTTTTCATTCTCCAACTGCAACAAAGTATTCTCTTTCAGGATGTCCTCTACCTGAAAGAAATGGGTTGTTACACTGACAATCCACCATTCCTGAATTCTTCCTTGGTGGCCAACCTTCAGAATCACCAGCCCTTTACCAAGGAAAGCTTTCAAAGCCACTTAGATGTTCCACCTAACTCGCTACTCCCCAGCCTCAGCTCTTTTGGTTTTTAATTTATTTCTGTTATACCTTCAACCTTCTTTCACTAATTGCTTCTCCACTGCTCCACTCCATCAGTCTTACATTTTATAACATCAGAATGGCTTAAAGGAAGAAAAAAAAAGGAAAAAGGAATCTATAACCTCCATTATCACTGAGCTTAAGGCAAAAGCTCCTCTATTTTATATATTTGCGTAATTCCTATGCACACTTGACAGACCCTTCAAAATTACCTTAAAAATGCAGTAAAGTAAAAAAACTTTTGTAATAGTTTGTTGTGTTTTGTTGTTTGTTTTTTTTTTTTGTGTGTGTTTTTTTTTTTTTAATCTGGACATCTAGAAACTAGTGCTCTTTCATACGAGCAAACTGATTTCTCTCTATATTAAAGCTTTTAATATGCATTTCAAAAGGTTTCATGAACTGCTATACCTTTTATGGAAGTTATAAGACTTTTATACTAAGTGACTAAGCAAAAAAAGACTCTGCATATCACACACTTCAGAATACAGTTCAAGTGAGGCATCTGTTCCCAGTGATAATTGACCAGCAGGTTTACATCATTCCCTGACCAAAATAGTTCCCAAAGGCAAAGAAGCCACCCAGAAACGATCTGAGTTGTCTGTGTCAAGGCCACCCAAAGTGAGGGAGAGGCGGAGAGGAAAGGTGTTGCCAAAATCCAGAAGAATCTGCATAAGCCTGTTGTACAAAACCGCAGTTTACGGTGATAACAGGCAAGACACATATTGGTTTCCCAAATGCTACTCAGCAAATCACTTTTGTTTTCTTTTTTTTTTTTTCTTTTGTCTAGAGTAGAATTATCAATAATAGGAGATATTAAAGTGAAATATTCTAGTTCCATATTGTACCATGCTCACAGCATGCAGACTCAAAAAAAAAATAGGCTAGTGTCTGTGTTATGTAATCCATCAGCCAAGGACTGAATTTTGAACTTACCTTCAAATGTAAATATTGAAATAGTATCATGGAATCATAGAATTATTTTGGTTTGAAGAGACCCTTAAGACAGTTGAGTCCATCCATAACCTAAATCTAGCACTATAGCACCAAGTATTTCTTTGTAAGAATTACTTACACTAGGCACCTCTATTTTAACAGTAATGCTTTCTTAAGATTTCTCATTTCAAACAAATACATATTTATGTGCAACCACATAATTACGTGCATTGTGACTCATTTCCAACAAAGATGATATATAGCTCCTAGTTTCCTATTATTATATACATTCTAAACAACAGAAGGTTTGCACTTAAAAGACTAGTATCTCTTTCAGTACTACCTGTGCATTCCAGTTTTATTTGGATTTAAAAATGGTGCCATTTCTAAGCAGAGAAAAGGCATTTTGGAAAATGAATTGCTATCCCTTAGATTTACAGAAACAGAAGCTTAACACGGATTCGACAGTCTGCCTCACAGATGGAGGGAGTACATACAGTAGAAAACTCAAATAAAGCACTTTGAATTACTCTGCAACTCCATTTTGTAGGGATGAAAGCAGCTAATGCATGAAGAGAGATTAATTTTTTTCATTAAATGTTGTGGTTACATGGATACAATCACCTCAGTACACTGCAGGTACTTTTGCACATAAATCTGTGGGTGGAGGAAAGAATCGAATTGACTGAGTCTCAGAGGAAATGAGAGATCACAACCTAGAAATATTCAGCATGAATTTCACCCTCCAGAGTGCTAAGAAACAATAGTTATCTCAGCAATTAGAACCAAACAACCCTCACCACCGTTACACATTAGAGAAATCTTAATTTATTACACTGCACTGACTACCTCTTAGGGAATAAAAGTAATTACCAAAGTTATCACTGAGACGACTATTTTTGAGCGATATCCAAGAGTCTCAGAAGTCTGGCAAGAATATATATGACATATATTACAACTATATAAACTTCTATGATACTTTTCACATCTCTGATAAAATGTGCCACAGAGTTTGGAAAATACTGAACAATTTTTTGCTTTCCCATCCATAATGTTTATTTCCTTTCCCTTCTTTAAGTAGCCTAGTAATTTTATGCTGTGTATTAGGAAAAGCATAATAATTTATCTGAAAACAGACATCTGAAGTGAAAAAAAAAAGAATAAATCAGATGTATCAGAGAAGGACTGACTTCTGCTAGGCCTCTAAATCTTGTTTTTAGAGTAAAAATACCCCCATAAAAAGCAAAGTGAATCACTGAAATGCTATTGCTATATAACTTTTACATCACCAGAATGTTTTGTCAGTCAAACAATACTCAAATAAATTTTGAAGTCTGGAATATTAAAAAACGATGCACAATGGTTGTTAAAATTTGTAAGTTGTTATTCAGGGTATCTTCTTTACGTGCAGCTAAAATTAAGAGTGAGAAAGTTGAATGTTAAAAGTATGTAATTACACATGAAGTTTTCATAAGATCATTGTATTAGAACAAGCAAGAACATGCAAATAAAACCACAAACTGATACACCAGAACTTATGACAGCAGTCTTAAAAACCTCTTCTGAGGCAAACTGAAGCGTAAATTTAACTCTTGCATATGAATTCATAAGTGCATCTATACATATACACATAATTCACCCAATACTATACTTATCATGGTGCCATTGACCTAGATGCCAACAAAGCAACTACATTATCACTACAATGGATCTGTTGATTTCTTCCACTAAATCTTGCCTAAAACAAGAGATTTTTCAGGAAGTCACATGCCACCATGGCTCAATTCTGTCTCTAAATGGTACAATCACACATAATAGGGACACTGCACTTTTAACCATTTTTCCCCATTAGTGTATAAGTCAGTCATGTTAATTCACTCATATTTCTGTCTTACAATCCCAGTTCTATAATATCATCTCATGAGCCTCCATAAGGATTTGGAGCCATGCTCAGTCCAGATCATTGTTACGTGTCTCAGATCTTGACCAACAGTCTTCCAGCCAATTTTCTAGCTGCAAGAATTAAGATAAACAGCAAGAGTCTTAACATTTGCAATCTGCAGCTTCTCAGTTCTTTCATGCTCTTTTCCTGCTTTGTTTCTATTGACATAAATAGTTCCTTCAATTTTAGAAAAGTTTGTAGAGTAAGACTAAAGAAAAAGCACTCTTTTGCAAGGTATTTTTGAATTGAAACAGCAGGTAAAATGAAGCAATCAATCAGGATTCAGAAAACAATTATACTAATTTTCAAAATTGCTTTAAATAATATTTTTTCTCTCTGATATGAATGTGCAAACTATCTTAAATGCAGAAAAAACCCAAGTTATGTAGAATTTGTATTTAAATCAGTCCATTATTTTAGAGAAACATACAATGTAGTAATTGACCAGTCAGTGACTTACATTCAAAATGTTCTAGGAAACAAAAACAACAAAAACATTCTTTTTCCAATATTTTGCATAAATTCTATTAATTTTCTGCATAATTTTCCATTATACCTATGATAAGAAATGATGATTAAAATCTCTGTGAAACAAATTATGGGGTTTTCTATATGGGATAACAGATGCTAACTCATATGTGCCTGTCGGTACCCAGCAGAGAGAAGACTCTTCAAACTTGCTAAGAAGCAGAAAATCTTCCCATGAAGCAATTCTTAAATCATTACTATGCTTCTCTTTCTACCCACACTGTGTTTAATGCAGTTATTTTAAGTCTCTGTGAAAAACCATGAGGAGAGATCATCAGAATTCACAATTACTGCTTTTCTTCACCCACACATTGTACCTACACTGCGCTTCCTCCACTCATTTGAGGACCGACTTTGGAGCCCATGTCCTGATCTTAGATGTTCCAGCAAAGGCTGCTGAGCTATTGGTCAAGACACCTCGAGTGCTCACATACTATTTGCAGCTCTAGTGCCAGTTTAACAAATAATGTCAAAACATATACTCAGAGGACTTAACATATCACATAATTTAAGGACATGGTTTAATGCTAGAGGTAGGTTATGGTTGGACTCTATGATCTTTGGGTTCTCTTCCAACTGAAATGATTCTACGACTCTGTGATTCCAATTCTACAGGGAACACTGCCTACATGTCAAGACCAAAAAGGTCAGTGGAAGACCACGCCATAAGAAGCTATGCCAGAAGTTCTGCAAGAACATTGATTCTGCTTCAAATGTCAATGTTTAAATATTTTACTGAAGTCCATAACAACTTTCAAACTGCAGTGACTGTCTTATTCACGACTTTTGTCAAAATGTCCAACTGCACATTTAGCTAAAATCAAGTGACACCAGCCATTTAATGCACTTTCACCCTCCAAATAAGAAGTTTTGTTCTGGAGAGAGGAAAGCAGAGAATTTTGCCTTGCCAGACCAAAAACCCCAGTCTCTGCTTTGGTGCCTGAGCCCTTTTACCCAACATGAAGAAAAGTGCGCCTTAAATTACAAGATGGTATTATTATTCGCATTCCACTCAGGATGTGGCTGCATGCTGCATCCAGCCTGATTCATCTCTGTCTCAGAAGACAAAACAACTTCAAACCACTTCAGATTTGCTGCCAGGTACTGGAAAGGCCATAGAATCATAGAATTGTTTCAGTTGGAAAAGACCTTCAGGATCATTGAGTTCAACCATAACCTAACTCTGGCACTAAATCATGTTCCTAAGAATGTTGTCTAAACACCTTTTAAGCCCCTCCAGGCATGGTGACTCCAGCACTGCCCTGGGCAGCCTGTTCCAATGCCCAACAGCCGTTTCCATGAAGAATGTTTTGCTAATATCCAATCTAACCCTCCCCTGATGCAACCTGAGGCCATTTCCTCTGTCCTATCACTTGCTACTTGGGAGAAGAGACGAACACCCACCCAGCTCCAAGCTCCTTTCAGGCAGTTCAGAGATCAGAAGGTCTCCCCTCAGCTCCTGTTCTCCAGCTGAACCCCCCAGGTCCCTCAGCCGCTCCATCACACTTGTGCTCCAGCCCCTCACCAGCTCCGTTCCCTCCTCTGCACTCTCTCTAGTGCCTCAATGTCCTTCTGATGATGAGGGGCCCAGAACTGCCCCCAGGATTGGTGGTTTGTCCTCCCCAGGTCCCAGCACAGGGACGGTCACTGCCCTGGGCCTGCTGGCCACCCCAGTGCTGGTACAAGCCAGGATCCTGTGGCCTCTTGGCCACCTGGGCACACGCTGGCTCATGTTCAGCTGCCGTCACCAACACCCCCAGGGCCTTTTCCAGCTGCAGCGTTCATGGGGTTGTTGTGACCCCAGTGCAGGACCCGGCACTTGGCCTTGTTGAACCTCAGACAATTGGCCTCAGCCCATTGATCCAGACGGTCCGGATCCCTCTGTTTGGCCATCCCACCCTCCAGCACATCAACACTCCCACCCAACCTGGTGTCATCTGCAAAATGACTGAGGGTCCACTCAATTCCTTTATCCAGATCATTGATAAAGAGATTAAGAAGAACTGGCCCCAATACTGAGCCCTGAAGATACCACCTGTGACCAGTCGCCAACCCGATTTGGCTCCATTCACAACCACCCTGACATGGGATGCTTCCAAACCCCTCCTGCAGAAACTGTTTTAAAATGCTTCAGCACAGTACCATTCTTATGAACCACAGATATCTACAGAACCCTGAGAAACACCCTCCAGGACGAATTACTTGAGCATTTATTCAAGTGTTTTCGAGCAATCATCCTTACAGTGTTCCAGTTTTGCCATTCACAGTTAAAATCAATGAAACTCAAGTACTTCCAGTCCTACAATGCTATGAAATCCTCTCAAGAACAGTTTTTCCTCAGCTATTCTTTACCAGTCACAGTATTGTTTCCATTCTCCAAAACTAATTTCAGACAGCATTTCATAATCCTTGTGATTAATTCTCAACAGCAGAAAAACAAATATTTGATACTTGAAACCTGCATTCCACAAAAGCAGACTTTTTAAAAGAAACTGTGCCCGGATACAGAAAGGTGTACAAAGTATCCATGAAATAGCAGGAAACATGCAGAGCACACTGATGCGGGTAAATAAGCACTGAATGAAATAAAGTAGTAGTATATTAAGTTCTGAAGAGTTGTTTGCTTCTAGTTGTACCTTAATAGCATATCTATCAGAAAGTGCTACACAAAAGCTATACAGTAATGCTTATACTTATACTATACAGTTATGTATATACTTACTAAGTTACAGAAATACGTCTAAATGTATTATTACTATTGAGATTATATTAAACTGCAAGTTATTTCAGAAATTGTCCATACTTTAGGAACAGGACAACTGATGCACACTGCCAAAATAAATGGCTGGAAGGGTAACTATGGGACACAGTGCCAGGGATCCAAAAATACAGGTATGAGCTCCTGGGTGTCACCAGCAGCAACAGCTGATGCAGTGGCACTCGGCTCCATCCCCAGGGGCTGTCATGCTCCTGCTGGAAGCCACAAGTTACTCCTTTTACAAGCCAAATTTAAAATAATGTTGAGTATCAAGAGGAGGTAATTACTCACTGAAGCATCAGGGCTCAATTCTTCCCATCTCTTAATTAGCTGCCGCTAAAAATATAAGTTCCTCATGTGAGAATGACGTTTGGTAGCCCTCAATTCAAGTTATTACAGGAGGCTCAACTCAAAAAGAAAAATAGAAGGAAAAAAAAATCAGAAATCAGATCCCTGAACTAAACACACTACTATTGACAATGTCAACCTATGTTCTCTAGCACTTAGTCTTGGTACTACAAGTAACAGTGACCCTAAAATTCCAATTCGGAATAATAAATTCACAAGAAAAGAAATTAATCAGTGAAATTCAAAACCGTTGTGGGAGTTTGAATCAGTCAAGAGCATGAACGAACAATCAGAACATTCATAATTCAAATATTAAAATAATGACATTGCTAATTTCAGAAAATGATATTAGTATTGTATTTTTATGTGGACTAACTTCTAAGCTCAGTTAAACTGTGCTGAGATTACAGCTCCATTTAGAACAATAAAGAAACCTTTGCAGTGTGTGGTTCTTAAATGAATAGTTTTACCCCGGTGCAACTTTTGATTGAGAGAACACTGCAGGAAAGAGAGATTTTTGCCTCTCGAAAGATACAGGTGGCTAAAGAAACTTCAAAAATGGACAATTAAATTTTACCCTTAATTTGTGCTAATGGCAAATGAAAGTAAGTAATGTTTTTTAACATTTTTTTATTTCCTGCCTTTATTGCCCATACCTTTCCAGACAACTTCAACAATTAGAAAATCAGCACTTAAACATAAAAAGGTCATAGCATCAAAATAATTTAAAAAATGTTAAAAAGAAGGCTATTTTACAGACTTTTTTCCTATTAATGATTCTGATTTTATTAGACTGTAGAAAGGGAATTATAAGTATAAAAGGCAGAAAGCATTATTTAAGCAAGACTGTCAGAAAAATCTCTTATATTCACTGCTGATTATTCCAAAAGTACAAATTGAATTACACTTGTAATGAAAACATGAAGTCTCCATAACTCATTTATTCTGTATAGAAACTTGTATCATTTCTTCAGAAATAAGCTTACCATGTAAATTATACTGCTAATCCATCAAATTCACACGGTAGAGTAGGTACGGTTTTATATTCATTAGGGATCCACTTATAAAACTGACAATCTGGCACAGTTTGTACTCAGCATAAGAGGACAAGATGGAATAAGAATTGAATCATACAGAGAGACAAGTTGAAGCCGGTGAAGATGAAGAATACTGACAGCATAGCACTAAAAAGACACTCAGTTTGTTCAAGATCTGGCTTATACCTCACCAAACTCTTCGACTTTGTTCCAGCACTGATATATTCAGGATTACACACTCAAATGAAATTTAAAACGTTATCTTCATAATTATTTAAATGGCGATGGTCACAGTTCTGGAGTGCTCGGATTCAAGCAGAGATTTCAACATGCCTACACAGAGTCCTTGGAAACAAAATGCTGCTTCAGGACTCAACAGGGCACAACGAAGGACAAGAATGAGGCCGAAAGGGAAAGAGGACAGACAATGGAAAGAACACTGCAGGTTGGATACACGGATGCATTTGGAAATGTGACTGGCTGCCCAGAACTGAACATCTTTTTCAGCTGAATTCCTCCAGGTACACACAGAGAATAGATTAGTTTGGACTTTCAACTGGACAAGAAATTCTACCATCTCCCACCAGTGGAGATGAGGCCGTGGAGATGGATTTCATGTCCTGTTCTTCTGAGGAGAAATTTTCAAAATTTAATTTTAGTCAGAAATATCAGACTGGAAGGTCCTGCCTTACCTTTACAGATTCAGTTACACCTTTCATCTTATGTATTTTTGATGGTTGATTTATCTTCCTTTTTTTTTTTTAAAGGCTGACTTGAGGAAGTGTAAGTCACCCCTTCAAACAGAAAGCTGTGTGTAAAGGAACCCAATTAATTTATCATTCTCTCACTCTCTCCAAAACTCAACACTGATTCACCATCTAGAAAGAAAAAATAAAAATACCAAGTGCATATTGGAGACAGGGAAAAACCACAGCACTATTTTATTTGTGAAATGATTACAACTAATAAATTATGTACATCTTTAATATTCTGTAAGTAATCTGCATTCCTTAAGAAGACAAATTTGTTCAGAAAAGTCAGTCTCCTAATTATCAGCTTTCTCCTATTAACTCAAAACGATCACTGACTGGGTTTGAACATACCATTCATTCTTCCACTGATGTGATACAAAACACTCAAAAATGCAGTGAACTACTTCACAGGAGACACATTAAGGAGCATTTATTCAACTGACACATCAGCTAAAGCTTCTTTCAGAAGACAGCTGACTGAGGAAAACTAAAAACAAGCAAAAAGCAAACAAACAAGCAAACAAAAACCAAGCAAAACAAAAAAAATCACTAATTTAGAGAACATTTGTATCCATTCCTATCCCTCAGCAGCAATGTTCATCCTTGGTTCTTGTAGTAGTTCTGGAACTGGTCAAAGAGAATTGATTTTTGAGCTGCACCTACGAAAAGTAATCCCTGCCTCCAAAATGGGTTATTTATCAAGGTCTCAGTCTCAAAGGGACACAGAATGTATCAACCCTCATGGTGGCCACAATGGCTTTTACTGCTCTTCTGGTCAAGCTTTTCAAGGATTATCTCCTGGCGCATCATCCAAACTCCTCATCACCTCTTCACACCTTCCTACTCTCCAAGACAGCACAGAGCTTTCTTGTTTTATTTTTCTGGCTTCATTTTCTGCCAGAAAACAGATACATCCAACCATATAAAACACAACCTCAATATTCAAACCAGAGAATCAGCTGCTCACCTGATTCTTTTCCCTTCAAATAGAAGTAGGCAATTGCTCTTTACCTCTGTTTCCATACGAGCTCCCTCAAGTCCCTCCACATTAATTATGTAGTCTTCATATCATCTGGTTCTGATTAAACTAAAAACCTTGCTGAGATTTTTAAGGCTGATCCGTAAAGACAGAGGAAAATAAAAAGGAGGCATGCATGTTCACTGACCCCAGGAAAGTCGGCTCTCATTTTCAAATCCTTCTTTCCTATTTTATTTCCATAGATGCCTTCAAGGTGTTCTTCCCTAGGAATATCTAATATAGTCTTCCTCAACAGCAGCCATACAAACACAATTAATTGTCTAATAAACTTTGTCGATAAAACAGGAAAAAAAAGAAAATAAAAAGAAAATAAATGAAAAACATATCCTTTATTGTGTTAGATCCATTTCTTCCATTAACGCTAAGAGCTCAGAAAAGCCACTGGCTTTCAGTGTGGATGCTCTGCCTGGCATCATTAATTACTGTCAACTTAGCTTTATCACAGCACACTTAACCTGGAACAGTGTGGTACAAACAGACACAAAAATACACCTAGTATAAGGATGGATAACTAACTCCAGACTATCTAAATCCTCAGACCTATTGTATTGAGGTCTGTGCTTTTCTCATTTGCTTCTCACGGGTGAAGAAATCTGATCCAGCAAATAGGTTAATCTTGGGGTTCAGAGAGTACGTGATCAAGCAGACCCTCTGCATGACATAGTAAAATAAACAGATTCTCTGAAAGAGTTAATCTGAGAGGTTTAGCAGAACACCATGGAAGACGATGTGAGGAGGGTTATAATGTATAATACTCTGGTGGGAATCCTCGCCCCAACCATGTGTTTCATGTATATCCTCCCACAGGGGAAAAATGAACCCAGTTTGCTCTTGCTTGTTCCCAAACTTGCAGGAATGAGGAAAAAAAGAGACACGGACATAGCAGGGCACAATACCTGGTGAAGAAGGACAAATTGCCAGCCTCCCTCCCCCACACCAAAAATACCTGGGTTGGGAGCGCACGTGCATTCTGAGCTTTCTCAGAAAATTCATCAGAAAGTCACTATGACTATTTTCAGGTTTTGTAGTAAAGTGTAACTTGGAGTAAAATCCTTAATAAAGATAAATGGAAAGGTGATGAAATTAAATATGAGTAAGATTTTACTTTTAAGAAAAGGAGAAGGGTTCCCTGACAAGAAATCTAGTCTAGAATATTATCTAATAAACCAATCTTGGTGATTAAAAGATTTTAAGAAATAGTTTACAATGCGTTTTTAGTATAGCTTTTTAGATGGTTTCACCAGAATAGACTCTAGTGAAAAAAAAAAAAAAATGTAAATAGTTTTAAATATTTTTAACCATTTAGAGGGTATAAAAGAGATGAGATAGGAGACTGATCTCAACAGGCAGTGCAGCCGAGTCCCTGAAGGAACATCTGCCCTGCTGCTCTGCACACAACTTGGCAGAGAAATCGAATGTTCCCTAAACTACACAATATCTAAAAGCAACAAAATAAACACAGCAGAAAAATAGCTGTTGCAGAAGTATTTGTATTAATATTGTTCTCTCCTTCAGCATGATCTGGAAACAAGTAGGAAGAGGAAGGGTCACTGGCTTCAAGCAGCACAACGTTTTAGCAAAAGAGAGGAGCAGTTCAAGAGACAACTACGGACAGATGAGTTCTCATCACTCTGTTCTCAATGTTTAACAGTTCAATCCTTTTAAAAGCAAAGTATCCTCTGTTCTCTATGGATGGTCTGATCTAGAAAAGGCATTAACATCATGCATTATTTCCCAGGTAGCTATGAATAAATCCTACATAACAATGCTCACTCTGGTTTTGAACTCCATGATGAGCTCATCTGACTCATGCATGGCACTTGTTCTACTTATTCCCACTTAATCCTACTCTAAATTTGGTTCATTTCATAGCTGTCGTGGATGATGACGTTACTAGGAGAACACAAATCATGATAATAGATGGATTCACATTAATATAGTTCAACAAAAGCTGGGTAAGACCCACTGGATTGCTGAAAATCTTTGCCAAAATAAATTAACCTCTGTTCCTCACCCTCCCTCCCTCTTAAAATTTCTAGCAATTTCTAAGCCTTTTATTCGATTGCTCAGTAGAAAGTTGCTGGTTTTAATGTTGAATTCTTTCATGTCTTTCTGAAAACATGATAGATCTTAAAACTGCTAATTCTGTATTCAAGTTTCAGAGGCTCCATATGCTTCCATGTACAACCAAGCAATTCATCTGCAGCTGTTTAAGCACCAAATTTGTCAGTGACTAAACAATGAGACTGGTTTATAATGTATAGAAATTTCTTTTTTATAGCCTAATATGTTGAACTACCAACCAGACCAATTTCAGGCCTAGATTTATATTCCACATAAAGTTTTTTCACTTGAATATTCTCCTTAATCTCAGGCATAGAAAATAACAACAGATTGAATCCCCCCCGCTCTGTTTTCTTGTTAGTGCATCTTTTGTCTACATTTGGTAATTTTGCCATTTTAACATAAAAAGACAGACATACACCATGGTTTGACACTAAAAACATCACTCCAGGCAAATGAATAACTTTACTTAAAGAAACGCTCTTCTTGGCACTAGACGATGCAGCATCGTGCTTTAACACAGCAGAAAATAGAAACACCAGCAAACCTGCAACACAATGCTCCTTCTGAGCAGTTCTGGAGACAACTGACATCTTTTGGGGGAAAAAAAGTAATCCCAGGAGTCAGGGAAGACAAGCATATAATGTACTATCTGAATTGCTATGGGTTTGACTAGAAATGGGTATAACAACTCAATATCTTTATGCTACTAGAAGCAAGTTAAGAGTGACATGTTACACTTAGGACCATAATACTTTAAATTCACAGAACAGCTAAATTACTAATTAAAACCATAATTTAATACTCAAAGTCTAAATTATGCAAAGTCATACAGAAATAGTGAAAAAAATCACCCTCATTCTAAGGAACTTAGACATTTAATGTTACAGGAGCAGAGAATAGCACAGGAAAGACTTCCTCACTTGCTGTAATTCAAATTTATAATGACAAATATTATATTTTTCTTGGGAAAACAGAAACAAAGGGTTGAGTTGGACAGCATTCAGCAGTCACTCAAATTTGGTGACTATTGTGTCCTTTTGATACAGTAGACTGCACACTCTTGTACCACGAACAGCTACTGTGGATCTATATAATGGCACTGCAAAGCGATCATCTAAACCAAACAGATTCCTACAGCAGTTTTAATGAGTTTTCTGCACCTCTCCATTTCTTTGTGACATTCTTTACTCATGGCAAAGCTTGTTCTAGTAGCTTGGTGCTTCAGCAGATACAACACAACTGAAATACAAACACCTTCCTCAATTTGCAACCAAAGCAAGGTCTCGTATTTTAAAGAAATAAGCCTTTGAATTGGTAATAAGACCTTTTTTAATTCGTGCTAGTGGGGATACCAGTAACAGAAATATTTTATAATGTTTCGGAGAATCACACTTATTTATCTGTATTTGCAATAAAAATAGTTTAGCATAGACAAAAGTATACAAAAATTCATTGCTAGTTGTATAATACTATCATGTTAAAAACAATCCTTCAGGAAAGTTAGCTGAAGGTGTTACGCTAGAAAAAAAAATGGTAGCAGGCAAATGTGTACTGTGTCAGAATTATGTGGTACCTACAAAAACCTCTATGGCATCTTATTTTCTCTAAGGCAAGGAAGGGCCAAAACAAAATGCTCGGTCAAATGTATTGCTTCAAATTTACCTCCTGGTAAGTATTAACCAACAGGCAATCAGAATATAATTTTTCATCATGTTGTTTTACTGTCACAGAAATTCTGTGATGAATTAATGTATCCAAGCTTTACGAATGGAAATTTTCTGGAACTATGAACCTTGTGGCACTGATGCAAATTCACAGACCGGGCACTCCAAGTTCAGTGCATGGAAAAAAGCAAAACACATTCTAGGAACACTGCAACAAAGTAAGAATACAATATATTATCCGTGTCAGCATTTAACTACTTTAACCTTGTCCATCGCTCTCTTCCAAACCTCCTTTTCTCTTTGGCTTCCCTTTCTCCATTTTTTCAACAGATAAAGGGAAGGATTTACAGAAAAACATCAATCATAGCACACGCAGCTCATTTCCAACTACTTAGTGTGTCTTTAGTAAGTGCATGATACCACAAGAAGCAAAATATAAAAAGCACATGATCTTGTATCTAAGGATAAAGATAACTCCTTTTTGAAGGCTTGACTGAAATTATGAATTTGCTTTAGTATTATAAAAACTAAATGCACAGTTGTATAACATGCCATTATTTTATCACATTGCCATCTTCATGCACAATTACCGACTAACAAAATACTTACGATATATATATTAGAAGTATATAGAAAATGTAACTAAAAATAATTAAAAAATGACTTATTAAAATTCATACTTCTAATATGTGCTCATAAATGTTTCATTTTTAACAGGTAGGTTTTAATCTTTACAAGTAATACTTGATGCTTATAGTGTATTGCATTCTAATTACCACACAAAATTCTTTATTAATTAAAACAGCCAGCAATGGTGAGATAGCAGAAACACCAATAATGCTGCAGTCTCGTTATTACACAATAATGTTTGACAGCTCTTTGAAAATGCTGCAAAGCCTGATCCATCAAAAGTCCCAAAAAGCACAGTACTCTATTAGCTTGCTTTTACAAATGGGGACATTCCTGACATAAATCACACATATTCAATCTGTATGGCCAGAAGGAATCAGGAGTCTCCAGTCATGTCCCTCCTCAATAGCAAGACTTCAGAAGGGGTAACAAGGTAGAAAAGTGATTGTCAACCAACAACAGACCTGAAAATAATACTTTTCCAGGTAGCAATAAATAATTAGTACATAACGGGGAATGCTATTTGGTGAAGAAAATCTGTGCAGGGTGCTCAAATATTTTAATTATGTTAAACAACCTTGGTGTTTTGAGCAACTGGATTCTGGTAAACTGCAATTATTCAAGCAACCTATTGACTTCTGAACAACTGTCCTGTTCCTGTAGGGAGAAAAGAAACCAAGGGCTATATAGCCCAGAAACTCTTGGTAAGATGTTCTGACTGCCTTCAAAACTCATCACTCAACAATGGCAATTGTGGGCATGCAAGACTCTTGGCTGTACAGCTTTAATTTCACATTTTGTAAGCAGGACAGCCAATCCTCTCCTTCCCAAGTCAACAACTCTGAATCTTGAAATTTTTTTTAATGTTTTAACTAAATCACAGATGCTGATCAGAATGGAAAAGGCTGCTTTACTGTGTGCTGGCTGGAGAGGAAGACAGTAGCTCACCCGGTGGACTAACAATAGGTATAATTAGGGAAAAAAGTCCGAATCCAGATTAAGTCTTCCCTCACCATCCAGAGGATGCAGAGGCTGCTTGAACATGAACAGGGACAGAAGAGGTTTGACATTTTGTTTGTTTCCAATGAAGGTTTGGGATGATCTCTCCTTTCCCTATGTGTAATGATTTACTTCTAGTGCATGATCTCTAAACAGGCTTATTGGCTCTCCTACAAAGTTAACACTTTTCTTCCTGTTCATCCATGCCCTCTGTTTTTTCACCATTTTTCATCATATGTGCTGATAACCTCCATCACATGATATTTCTACTTACATAAAATTATAAAAGTAATCAAGAACATAATTTAGTATTTTCTAGAGGAATACTTCAGAAAGATTGGGTCTTCCAGTCTTGCAAAAGAGGCAGGAACACTAAAGAAGTCTGATGTTCTAATGCCTTCCTAGTAGAAAATAACGCATTTCATGTTCCTTCCATGTTCCTCTCTCAAACCTGAGCTGCAAGTCTGGCAGAAGATGCCGAAAAAGGATGGGCAAACCATCACGCAGCTATGTGACAAAAACAGAGACACACATCTTTAAAATAATCCAGCAAAACAAAACAGGGAGGAATAAATCAACCCACAACCCCAGTGGATACAGAACAACCTACAGAAACTAAAAGCTCGGTTGTAGCTCTTGGACACGGTACTGAGGACTATGCAAGTCTGGGGGCAGGGAATAAAACTGCTGTATTTCCTATTGGTAAAACCTGAAAGAGTAGAACAGGAACATATCTGGAAAAGCCTCTGCTCTGACTTTTTGGTAGAACAAACCAGGTGAGACTAGGAGTTTACTGAGCAGCAATCTGAAGTTTGGTGATTTTTCCACCTCTGTTCATATGTTTGTTTAAGGCAGGTCCATTCCTGATCAGGAAATACCTAAGTTCCATGACAACCCCTTGATGTGCACTGGTACCAGAAAAAGCTATAGTAACAGGTAATTGCAAAAAAGACAGGTGTAAGTCCACAAAACTATGAAGCAGGCTGAAACAAACCTTGAGTAATGTACGCTTTATTTACAGAATTTTAGCAGTATGGTCTTTTGACCTTATTCTTTTCTTTTTTTAATGAGAGCTGAGCTTAGTCAACTTTGTCCAGAAACACAGATTGTTATAATTTCCATATTCAGAACGAGCTTCCTTTTTTTTCTTAGCAAACCTCAGCTCCTCATCAGTTCTCAGCAACTTTGAGAAGTTTCTTTGGTGGAATGTGCAAATTACAGAACTTCTATGGTAAGTTAAATGTCAACCAGTACCTGAGAAGGAGATTCTCGTAATTCTTTCTTTTCCCCCTATATCTTGGACTAGACTTTCAATAAGACTTTAATTCCTTAATTATTAAGTTCTTCCCCTGATTATAGAGTGACAGAACCAAGAAGTGCAGGGAAATGCATTGCATTTTTCAATACACAGAGTACATTTTTGACTGAACCTAAAAGTTACCTGTTAGCCCAGTTCTTGACCTCCCTTCAAACGAGCTCTTCTCAGAAACTGGTTCTGCATTTCTAATCATGCCCTATTAGCTATCCTCATAAAAGCTCTTTAACTAATTTCAGGCAAAACTGCTGCCTTACTGGCTCACCAGAAAAACAGTTTGCTCCCTGTTTATATGGTATTTCTTAATGAAAGACTATAGTGCCTGAAAATAAAAACTTTTTATGCATTTATACAGTCTAGCTCATCTATAAAATGTCTTAATTCCTGCAGGACCAGTAAAGCCCATTAGCAAAACTAGTACTAATATTCTCTGAAAAATACTACGGCAAAACTAAAAACCTTATGAACACTTCATATTATACTAAAAGCAACATTATCTTAATTAAAACACAGCCTCTGCAGTACATTAGATTAGCTGCTCTGGAAGCTCATTATCTAATAGTGAAGTGAACAGAACTGATATTTAAGATAAAATATGCTTCCTGGCTTTCGATTATGAGGCAGTGCATGGAGGTTAGTAATGCCACCTAAACAAACGTGCTCCCCCCAGCACTGGATGCAAACTGCTTCCAGCTGGAAGTAGACTGAGTTTGAGTAGTCTCTGATAATTTCAGGACCTTAGATCCACTAACTATGAGTCCTTCAGCATGTTTTTTGTGTCCTCTAGTGAAACTCTCACACATCTTTTTTTGCGCTTCAAAGCTGAAAGCCAGCACATGAACATTAATAGAAGCCACAATCCTTAAAAAGACAAGGAAGACTGCTGGAAAGAAGAACTTGAATGAATGCAGAGGAGAATGTGCATAAAGGTAATCATTAAAAAAATAAAAAGAGAGGGAGAAGAAAATCAGTTTTGATTCACTACACTGATGCCTATTTTTATCTGTGGCTTGTGCAACCCCCAAAAAGTTAATGTCTTACTTCACAATACAAGGAGAGATTTGTGCACTGCTGAGATTTCACAAAACCTGGCATCTGAGTGGGGATGTGCCTCAGAGTTGATGCTAAAAAGTGAAGGTAATTGATTACACCTTCTTACCGATTTAAGCAGCTCACCCTGAGGTGTAGGAAAGGAACCGTCATGATCCAGGATCCCCAAATCTCTTTGAGGTGATGCATCCGGCTCCCCGTGGCTGGAGGGACAGGGACCTCCCCTCCTCCCTCCAGCATCTTCACTAAAATGTTATTTGCCTGAACACCCAGAGATTCTGACTTAAACGATTTCTAAGTCTGAGGAACCTGATCCCATAATTCTCATCTGAAAGGGAACTTCAAACCATCAATCTAAAAAGCACATTAGTTAGAAACACCGGATTTACACGTTTGGACCAAGCAGATCAAATATAAATTTGGAGAAACAACGGTACAGCTTTTTCTCTTTTTCTTTCCCTCATTAGCCTCTTCATTTGAGAAAACTCTGCTTGCCTATGTGACAGGTAACCAATGGCTGGTGCTGAAAGTACAGCATTCTCATTTTAAACTCGTGAGTGAGAAGTCTCAGATCCCTAAGATTTTCTTCCTCAGTTACAGCAAACAGCAACTGACAGAAATAGAAAGAGAAACTGCTTCCTGTAAGAACAAAAACAGTTAGAATAAAGCTCGGTCCTAACCAGCTTACTTCGTATCTTTCATTTAGCAAAAAAAATCAGTAGATTATTGATAATTTTGGTCTCTTGTAACTTAATAACAATTTTGAGATAACAGTAACTTATATATCAGGGAGCAGTGGAAGCTGAAAGTCTTGAATTAGCTCTAAATAATTAACACCAGTTTTTGGTAATAATTGCAAATTAAGAACAAGCTCCCACAAATATTTAGCAACACTTACAATAAAACATTTGAGATTAATAATTCGCAGTGGTGAAAAAAATCATACGCTCCCAGAAAATTGCATAACATGAGAAATTTGTGTACATTTTGCGTAATGAAGCCCAAAAACGTGTCCTTGACAATCCATTTTGGTGATGAAGAAACACAACAAATACACTGAGGAACTACGCATGTCACAGCTTCAACTTTCTAGTAATGCTCAAACTAACACATTAAACCCAGAAATGTCTTATTTTAGTGGTCTCCAGAAGCCTGTGTGTATTTTTAACATTCGTAATATGCCCTGCTGGTTGTCCTATTCCCAGGACTCACACAGACGACTGCTGCCAATAACTGCTACTCTCCTGACTCTCAGCTAATTACATTCTTAACTCCAAGTGGAGTTTAGAAAGGTATAATATCCTGCAACACATTTTGTTGCTGAATAGAAAACATACCTTTGAAGGAGTGTTTTAGTGCTGGATGATGAAACAACCCCTTTAGTCAGGTTCATTTCTACACTTCAGAACATCAGTTTTCTCTTTAGTGTCCTCCAATCTCTGCATTTGTTAAATGGTGTAGCAGCTTTCTGCCAACTTCTGACCGGCAAATAAACCTAAAATAGTGCTGCAGAATTCAGAACAAGAACTCAAATTTAAAAAAAAAATAACACTCTGTGGCACTACTAACAGCTTAGGGAACTTACTCCTGCATGTCTCAGACAGCTGAGAATACTTTTGTTTTAGTTATGTGCTTTAATATTTGTATTACTATCAGAGTTTATTGGGTATTCACAGAGGAATATGAAAATTGACCATTGTTTCTCACATTTTAAGGAGAGGTGCAGGATGACTATCATAGAAATCTTCCAAACAAGCCAAGAAAATAAATCAGAGAGCCAAGACACATGGAAACCAGAGGAGATCATTGTGGGGTGTTTGTATTCGGACACATCAACCATTAGATCCAAAACAGACCCAACATTTAAAGCAGCCTGTGTGAGCTCTGCAAGAAGGAAGAGGTGGCCTCAGGGAGCAGGCCACATCTCCCAAAAGGGACACAGAAATGGACACATGCAAGACATATGGACAAAACACAAGTGTGTACAGAGACACAAGGCCTGTAGAAACACAGGTCTATGTGTTTTCCTGTGGTCAAGCATTAAGTTCCACACTACGCACATTTGTAACAGTGGGATCAGTAGAAGATCACAGACTCACAGGATGGTTTGGGTTTGAGGGCCCTTCCCAGCTCCCCAGTCCCCCTGCCATGACAGGGACATCTTCAGCAGCTCAGGGTGCTCAGAGCCCCGTCCAGCCTGGCCTGGGATGTCTCAGGGATGGTTCATCCACCACCTCTCTGGGTACCTGGCACAGGCTCTCACCACCCTCAGGACAACAATTCCTTCCTCATGTCTGGCCTGAATCTCCCTCCTTTAGTTTAAACCATCACCCCTTGTCCTGTCACAACAGGCCCTGCTCAAAAGTCTGTCTGGAAAAAAAAAGTACAGCTCTTTTTTTTCATCTACTGAGAACACTTGATTGCTAATGAAATTGCATACATTTTTGACCACCATATTAACAGAACTACATTAATATTGTATTTGCAATGATTCACCAGACAAGTGGCCCAAGGAATCATTCATATTCTGGCATTCTCTAATGTGAGTTTTCTAATAAGGCTTTTTGAGGGTTGAACCACGACATTGATTCAAGAACACAAGCAAATCAGAGCACTGTTAGGAGCGCTCATCTCTGCTTCTCCGTACACCAAATAACTGAGAAAGGCACAAGTTTTAACCTTAGTAGGCAGACTCTTCTTGGGATGATGCTACATAACTTGCTAGCTAGCTTGTAATCACTAATGTCAAAATACAAGTGATTCTCACACCTACCTAAGCCAAAATATAATGTATAGAACAGACTAAAAGTCAAATAAGCTCTCACACATATCACAATGGACATATCACAGGCAAATTCTTTATTATGCTGTCCAAAACATCTGCATCCACTTTTACATTCACACCTTTCCACTGATTAAATGTGAACATAACATCCGTGATCTAATGGAAGGGCAGGAAGCATGTAATAAATCTCTTAATTTTGAAAACATTTCCAGGAATGCAGAAATCCACAAGAACACCCAAGAACTTTTCATGTGAAAGATGAAAAAATAACAAAACATTCTGGCAACACATTATTCCTAAGCACAGAGCAAAACCAACATTTATTGGAGGCAAAATGCCAAGATATAGTAAGTGGGATGTGTCAGTCAGTACACAGAGCTGAACTTTGAAACTATTCAAGCTCACTTACACTTATTTCTATACAGAGGGAGAAGAACTGTCCCAAGTCCAATCTCCTTCAAGACTTTTTCTTTCCCAAGCACTGAATTATATAAGGCGTTTCAGGGTCTTCATTTACAAACCCTTCCAAGTCTCTGCTTGCACATATATAAAACTGTGACATATTAAAAATTAATGCTCTTGCTCTCAGAAGCCAGACTCCCAGTCTGCATTGTCTCTTGAAGGAGCTGGAGAGTAACATGAGTCTCTCATATGAGTTTGGGGAGTCCTTATCAAATATTCAGTTAATCTAATTCCTGAGAGAATGTGAATTTTTAAATATGGCTTTAAATGTACAGGAGTGCATTACCTCCCTGCTAAAATTTTTATGAACCACTCACTTTGAATATATACATGATGCATTTGTTTATGAATAGACGATTTTGAAGTGCATTTCATATATACACATTTCAAAGATGATTTAATGTGAGCTTTACACACATACCAAAAGTAATTTAAAACCAGTTACTATAACTGTTTAATGAGTAGCTCTGGACAGGGAAGGGGTTGTGTTTGTTATTTTCCATCCCTCACTCAGGAGGTATAAATTTAATTAAACGCAAGTTGAAAACCAAAATAGCTACTGCCCAGTAAATGGAAGAACGCTTACCAGAACAGAGACAAAAGCTAGACTGAGAGCTGTAATTGAGCATTTAAAGAACAGATAAATCTCTGCTGCTCTACAATTTGTGAGCATTGACCACAATGTCTGTGATGGACCAAACAATCAAAAGGCTGTAAGAGTTGCTTACATTTCAGCAGGAATGGCACAAAAAAAACCCAACCAAACAAAAAAAAATTCACAAACAAACAGCAAACCCACAGATCAGTTTTGGAATTACAGTGTTTAAAAAAAAAATTTAGATAATTACTATTTTTCAAGTGTGTATGAAATGGCGATGGCCTAAACATGCTGTACTGCTGCTGTCTTTTCTTACCAGGCAGAAAACAAATGTAGGACAAGCAGCTTTTTGTGTTGAGATACTTCAATAACCTCTGTGGAAGAAATCCATGGAAGACTGTTCAGATTGCCCTAACCAGGTAGAAGCAATCATTACAACACCAGTGAGATTCTCCAATATTTGGGGTATCAAAAGAACTGTATGAAACTTCATGAAAGACAACTGTCAAAGTTCACCGATGGCAGACACTGGAGGAGATGCAACAACCACCAGTCCAGGAACAGATTCTGAACTGGTTCCTATTAGAGACCCTGGAATTAGATCTGGTAGTGAATGATTTCGCTCCTGAGTGACACTGAACATCTCCAGCGCCTTTGAGTTTCTGTTCATGCTTGGGGGCACATAGAAGGGAGCTACTCTGTGAAGAGATAATTTTGAAAGAATGATGTTATCCACAATAAACTCATTTGTGCTGATGTGTTGAATTCCCAGTCACTTGTAAAAGCGTGGCTTCTGAGGCTTACAAAAACGCCAGACCTAGACAGGACACCATAAGTACAACAAAAGATAACAAGCCACACCTTTCAGGACTGAAGATTGAGCTTTCTGGTACATCTCTGGTTTGCTTTTACCTGTTCCTATTACTAAGTATTTATATTCAAAAACGTAGCTAGGTTATGGTTGGACTTGATGATCCTGAGAGTCTCTCCCAACAGAAATTATTTCGTGATTCTATGATCACTTCAATTTTTTTCTGCCCAAGCAAATATCAACTGCATATCTTTCCAACTGTATTTAGAAGTCATAGGTTGGGAACAAATTTATCCATTCAACTCCAGTATTATCTGCGTAAGGTACAATATATACAGTAAAACTCTTTGTATGGTCTAGCAGATCTGAGACAGTGGATATTCACTTAAAACCGCTGCATCACCAATCACTGAAGTAAATGCTTTAGCAAGACCTTTCCAGACGCTTTTTCTAAATAACAGACATACATACCTTTTTGTGTGACAGTTATAATAAGTAGTAATACTAGAGAATGGCTCTGAACTAGTTAAGGTTTGCTGTTTAGTAAATATTTGTTTACTGTTTAAAAGGATTATTCCCCCAAGCTCTACATCAGCTCTACTTTGCAGATTCATTTCTACCCATGGGACTCAATAGGTAAATCAAATTAAAAGTGGTGGAAACAGCACAATGCCCTCTGCTTGCAGGAGCACTAAGTGAGAATTGGGCACTTGTGGTGTTTTCAGGCTCTGATCATCACCCAAACAGCAGGACGGGGCTGACTGGAACTCAGGATACAAATGACTGATAAGGATCCATAGGTATAGTTGCCATATTTTTGTTTTTAATTAATTAAATAAAGTCTTACAAAACTTCACCACATCTAACAGATGGATCAAAAAAAAAGGCAACAAACAAAAAATGTTCTATATGCAGAGAGGGAATCATGGTAACACTGTTTGTGCAGAGCCCAGCAATATTCAACTGTTGCTCCCAAGCACTAGGTTAATTCAAGGAACAATGTAGAAAAAACAACCTGTAATTAGGTATCCAATATCAAAACATTTCTTCATCTTCCTCTTTGAGTAGGGGTAGGGGCAGAAATTATTTTTTAAAAAAGAACAAAAATAATCTAAACTGGGGCAGATGCATGGTGGTCTGCATACAGATCACACAGGCACAGACTAGATATTTAAGTATAACATTGCCAGTGATGATGATGATAAACAAAACTGGGCTGGAGATTGAAGAGAGTGTGTGTCCCTTACTCAAATAGTGAAGTTCTAGAGCAAAAGCAAAAACAGGAGAAAGAAAGTGTACCTTTTTTCCACAGGTAGTGTCAGTCCTCCAGTGTGATAAGAGGACATTGTTATAAACCATATTCAAAGGACTCCCACTCCTGCATTTCAGTAATTCTGGTCTACTTCCTTCACTGAGCTCAGGTGTACTGTATGTCAATTAAATTTTCTATACAGTGTAATAGCTTTTCTTCGGCTTTGCAGTTTCAAAGTGCTGTCTTTCCCTCATTCCTTTGTTTTGCAAAGTTAACACTTTAACCCCCATCTCATTTGTAATTAGGTCCCAAAGGAAGGCATGTTTTCCCTCCAGGTCAGCGCACCTTTGTAACAGGAATTTATGAACACAAATGGCAAACAGACTCATTCACGTGTGTGGGAAATCTATCCCTTCAGCATCCAGCTCTGAAAGGTTCTGAACTCAGGCAAAAACCTGCAAACCCACTTGTGCCGCTGACCCCCTGGGAGCTCAGCACCACTCCACCCAGGTCCTCAGTGACTCACAGTTGGAACACAGGAAAGAAAAACTTAAAATTAAGAAAAAAGAGAGGAATGTATATCATAATCCAAGCTCTTAATCATAGGAATTCCAAATGACTTACCATTGCTGCAAACAACTACTCTGTCTACTGTGCAAAAGGAGCTCTGCTTTAAAGCTCTTCTGACTTGGGTATATAAATCATGGGATTAAATGTTATCTGCTCATTTAAGTAAGGTACAGATCTGTCAAAAATGCTTATATCCATGGAAAGAGCAATGAAAGTATATCCCTTCTACACACAAGTTCTTTTTAGAAATGACAGGGAAAGTACAATGTATGAATAATTTAGTTTTAAAAAAAAAAAAAATGCTCAAACCTATTTAAGGATATCATATGCTTTCTGGAGAAGAACACCCTTTAGACCCAATCAGGTTTAACATACAGTGCAATATACATATCATGAGAAACAGAGCAAGCAAGCATGATCTGATTCAATAAATTCTACAGCATAATGATCAGAAAAGAAAAAAGGATCAGAAAAACATGTATAAATTCAGAATTTCACCATTTCGGGGGCTTAAGACTCTACAGAACTATGGAATCTCACACACTGCCTGCGCTGCAGCACCCTGGTATATACCAGGTCCACCACATTGCTCAGACAAAACAGAACATCCTGAGGTGTAAAGAGGCAGAAAATCTGCTACGCACCTTGACGGGTTGCTCTCAAAGCTAATAAAAATAAGTTAGATATATCTTTTTACATGACAGGAAGCAAAGGCAGGGAGCTCCTTCCCCAGCTGACGTGCCTATATTTATGTAACATTGCAGAAGCAAGAAACGGTCTCCCTTTTCCCTCCTCTCACCACCACCAATATTGCAGGAAAAAAAATCTACCAAAGAGACCCTTCTCGCCCTGCTGAAGGACTCCTGGATTGTCATCATCCTCCTCCACATCCTTTTAGGTAAGCTGAGCATATTGAACTCTTTAATGTTTTCTCTGTTTGGTATTTCCTTCAGCCTGCAAATTGCTTTTGTGACAACCCAAGACTCTCTTTTTCAACATCTTCCTAAAAATGCACACACACAGTGCAATATTTCAACATCCTTCTCAGATGTTCCTTACTCACAGGTGAAACCAACTCTCCTTGCAGCCAGGATTTTCAGTTCTATACATCTCAAGGTCACTATAGATAGTTTTGCTGCAATTTTACACTAGATTCTCTGTCTGAATTGCTTGCTAACTGTGACTCCTAGACCCCTTTTATAATTTCTCCTTTCCAGGATACTGTTCCCCTCTTAGAAACACGAGATCTGCATTTCCCATCCCTCGGCACACAGGTAAATATTTTTACTGTATTTAAAAACTGTTCTTTGTTCAAATGGGGCTGCTTCATAAAGTCACTCAAGCTGTCAGCTATGCCTTTTTGCAATGTGTTGCCTGCCAATTTTATTAACAGCAAATGTATTTACTTCTTGATAATTAAAGTGTGGGAAAGCATTGAATGGAATGCTCTGAAAAACCTCAGCAGAAATATTTTTGTTCAGTGATGCTAGAAAACTACTATATTTTTTATGCATGACTATTTTTAGCATGAGTTTTAACGACACCGTGCAGCAAAAATTTTTAGAAGTAATTGTGCAGCATCAGATCAGTTCCCTGTAATGCTGTCACGGGTGTGAAAGGCAAAGGCTGAGTTTATGCCTCAAATCTCCCCCAGCAGCTGGTTCACAGCAGCTTCCACGTGTTTCTAAGGCATTTTCAGTAGATCTCCCTTGCATAAGCATGAGTGATGCCTTTCCTGACATGCTTCAGCAGTACTATTAGATACCTGCCAACAGAAGCATCAGTTACGGACCTTTGTTCAGTCTGCGATCACTTGCTGTATTTAAATATACCAGATTTATAACATGAAGCCACTATATTTCTTCCATTCTTATTTGAATTACATGCTCCAAGAGAACTGCAAGTCAACATTTTGCCTTTTTTAACATATTCCTCGCATAGATTATTCTTTAAAAATATTTCATATTTTTAAGTGTTTCTTCAGTCACTTCAAACATATGTAATTAAGACCAGTTTCTGCTCCTGGACAAAAATAAAACTGTAATAAGCTACATTACCTTCCAAATTTTATACTAGTTATGTTCTTTAATGAGAAAACATTCTCATAGTCACACCAGAAAATGTTACACTCCATCAGTATCAAATTATGAACTCCAGCATTACACATTGAGCATGTTTTGACGCATTCAAAGACAAACCTATTGCAATTCTTTACAGACAATTGCCCTGTCAAAGGACTTTTTTTTCATAGAATAATTTTGGTTGGAAGAGACCCTCAGGATCATCGAGTCCAACCTTAATTCATAATAATAATAATTCATAATTAATCAGTGATTAAAACAAAGACTTACCAACACCTGCCAGTCAATCTGCTGATTGAATGATTCAGCTGTAGCTCCCTCTACAGAAGCAAAGGAGAGCACAACCAGCCCACAGCTACCCAAGGGGCAGCGTCTGCTCTGTATGAAATATCACACACGAGGATTTGGATCTGGATTTCCTAGACATGCATAAAATGCCCCCTCCCCTGAAAATAACCTGAAGACGAATGAAAGAAAAGAAAAAAGGTTGATAGGAATACTATACTAAGATTGGAAGGCTGACAAATCTCAGCCTCCCACTGGATGATGAGGTCAAACATAAACGAATATTCACCTGGAGAACATCTTGTGAAAATCTGCAGTTGTCAAAACCTGACAATTTCTGAGATTAACACTGTTTCGCCTTGGCTCCAACCACACCATCCTCAAAGACATTAAATACAGCCCAATAATTCCAGCATGAATGGAAAACTGCACGTTGGAAAACTGGTATCAGGATACAGGGCAGCATGGCAAAACTCCATGGCCGAAAGAAAATGAATAGTCATGAATGAAAATGAGAAAGAATGTGAGATTCAGAGTCCTTTCATCTAATAAAAAACTGCAACTGGATGTTGCCAGTACAAATCTTGCTCAGAAAATGTGGCACCTGTCACAGGGTCACCCACACAAGACCACTGGTATGGCAGTAAAACACTGAACATAATACAACCAGAAAAGGAATTCAAAGACTGAAATAAATTACTAAAACCATCAGAGGGAGTATTTGCAGCAATCAAACATGCAGTAAGTGTTTAGATTAGTTCCTATTCACTACCTAGTAATTCTGGCTAGGATGAGTTTCCTATACAAATGTAGGGCAAAGCACAGGACCCATAAGAATCTAGAGTGTCAGCTCATGCTTCAAGTAGTTGCATAATTGTGCTAGCCAGCAAAATATATAATAAAAAAAAAAAAAACAAACTACTAGTTCTGTTAGAATGCATGCAAACAAAAGAAGAATAAGCATAAAAGAAATGGAAAATCTGCAAGCAAATTGTAAAGATGAAGTTATTTTCAACCCTTGCGTACTTCTAAATGGCTCACGAGACCATATTCTACATTTTCATTAGCAGTATGAATTTATCTAGTACCCTAATCAGACTTAATACTTCAAGAATCACTTTGCAGACAGATTTCTATCTTACTTTAGATATTCTTATAATAATTTCCATTTTCAAAAATAATTAAGCAACAATGAGGAAAAAGTCAGCGATTATAGCAGCGGAACTTGAAGTCCCATGACCATGGTATTATAACACATCTGGCCAGCTGGCACTGGCTAAGGCACAGCCTTGAAGTCACTGAAGATTTCAGTGGGCACTTGGGGAACAATCTCAGTCATCTTTGGCACTGAAAGACACAGATGTTTACAACAGCAAGAATTAATTACTGATGCTTATTAAAGTACTGCCGTAGTACAACAGTTCTGCAAACATTACCAGTAATAACATTTGGTTCACTTACAAATTGCTGCTGTAACCACTGTAAATATAATTTTAAAACACCCAAAACAATAACACACCACAAACAACAAAACAACTACAAAACCCCCCAACTATTGATGTGCTAGAAACAGAGGATGGAAATAACAGAAGAGAGGTTAGACTAATATTCCAGTGTCAGCAGCATACTCTTCTGAAGGACTAAGAGCAGTGATTTACTGAGCAATATTACTATTGTGTTCCTCATCAGTCACAAGGAATAGTCTGCTGGCTTATGCCTCTACAGTTACCTGAAAAGCACGTTCAAAATATTTCCTAGGAATACAGCTATAATACAGTTTTTCTGCTTTGAAAAGTAAGTAGAGCTTCACCTTACTAATGCTAATTTTCAAGTGACGGGCAATATAAAATAGCTATTTGTAATCACTCTCAAAGAACTATTTTCTCTCAAAGACTTCTTGTAAGATTAATTAAACACAATTAAGATGAAGGAGCATAACTTGCATAACACACTAGAGTTTCTTTCAGAACAATTATGTAATGATATAGTTAAATAAAACTGAAACAATGGCAGTTTATTCTCCATCTCCCTTGAACTTGCTTTATTTCCTAAAAGAGAGGAAGGTGAAGCAGTGGCTGAAAAACTCTCTACCACTATTGCATCTTGCCTACAGAATTGAAATACTTGCTAAGTGAGAAAATTCACAGCATCTCTCTCAGAGGTTTCCTTTACTAGACTAGAGATGCTTAAAGAGTTTTGATTTTTGGCTACAAATAAAGCCCTGGTTTAAAAGAAATCTACTCAGTGTAGTTTCTCCCCATCAGATCCAGTTTCTGAGAGGCAACAAGCCAAGCTCTTCTCCTTGTCCCTTGTTTAATTTAAGGAGGCGGCTGCTGGAGTCTTTTTGCCTTCACGCGCAGGACCAGCTGCTCAGGGATACTTGGAAAAGTCACCTGCTACTTACACATCCAGTGACCTGCAGGATCAGGAGCATCCTTGCCCATAGAAACTCCAGATCTAGGAAATCTTAGTCACATCACTTCTCTCTCATTCAGAAAGGCAGCGTGTAAATCAGTTTCTCCGTTCGCATGATGAGGCACTGCTTTACCACTAGAATGCAACCCAACTGCATATATTTAACATTTTAATTTATATTTTAGGACAATGGACTGCTGGTATCTCCTGCACTACACCTGGGACCTATTAAAATGTTACTGGTGAACTTCACTTCAACCCAAGAAGGACTTGCCAGTAGTCTGTCCCGGTTCTTTTAAGGTAATCCCCTAACAGGACCAGGGCTAAATAAACAGGGCACTCATGAAACACAAACATCTGAATTACACAGCAGCATCAGCCAGCTGCCCTGGGCAAGGCAGAAGGGTGGGATGTCTCAGTGCCCTTCTGGTGTCACACATGACAACTGCTCTTCCTCCTCAGTTCTGCGAAAAACAGTTTCCGTTGGTGATTGCACAAAAGAAATTCAGAGTTTGACAGTGGTACAGAAAATAACTGATAAAAGCATGAAATCACCACTGAGAAGAGGCAGTTTAGAGCAGGCTCTTCATAATGCCATGTAACCAGAGAGCAGTGAAACCTCAAGTTTATTCTGTTATAGTGCTGATGTACATAAATGAAGATACACTTTATGTATATGCGTAGCCCTGTATGTAAACGTACAAATGTACACGCATATTTGTTTAATTATTTAAAAAAAAAACCCACATCTGGAAGGGCCAGAAATCTCTGACTGGAACTAATCTGAACTTAAGCATGTTAAGTTACCTGGCTGCCAATTTTATCCAGTACAAAAGCACTCCTTCAGGAATGGCTCCGTGCACAGATATTTCTATCGCCTTCTGAGAGCTCAATAGTTAAAGAATAAGCTGTATTCTCTTTGCACATCGATCTCTGCAGATGTGCTGTATCACGGGAGACAATCCCCAATGCATACCTGTGGGTGAACACATTATGGCCTCCTTCACTGCAACAAAGATCTAATGAACCGTTCTTAATTAACTAACCTGAACAGAGAGTAATGGCACTCCCTGCAAACAACCACCCACTGTCACCAGTCACAAAAATACTGGGGATGGAAGACAGAGAGGTGCTTCATATAAATATATCAATAACTTGTAACTTGTCAAAAAAGCCTCTAAGGTTTAACCATTCAGAAACTCAAGGATCACTGCCAGCAAAGAACATTACTTTTATAACAGACAGACTTCTTTACCTTATTCTTAGAACTCAGACAAATGTTTGCTTTACTGATTCCCAACTAATTGACAGAAATCTCAAGATTGTAAAAGATAGTGTAAATATGGTTGGATGAAATAACTAATATGGCATATACTCTATCATCTTGGATAAAGAGTATACTTGAAAAGTGAAATAACATCTTGACTATACCTTTTGCACACTATAAGAACAAGAACTTAAATATAAATGAACAAGCAGGATGCAGAATAGATCTGCTTTCAGAAACCAACTGTGCGATTTGTCAGATTATTCAGAAAACAGTAACACACACATGCATATATACATTTTTTGTGATACTTTTGCATTGTAAAAGATAATATGCCTCTTCGTTCCTGGAATTCACTATTAGCATTTCTGTTGGGGATTCCTTTCATAGATACCTTCTGTTGAAGAATTATTTTAAAGGCTTTCATCCCCTACTGCATTATGCTTAAAAGAAATAAAAATGCTCTAGCTGTTACACATAAAGCTGGAAATGTCTCTGTTGTTACACATAAATGGAAAATACATGTTACGGATTTCAACACATGCAGTGTTTGAAAAGCAATGTGTACTTGTTGAAGGCTACTAACTAGACATTATATTTAATATAAACTACATTTAAATTAACTTCAACAGCACAGAATGAAAATTTATCTGAAGCGGCACAGGCAGAGAAATCTTTCCTTTCAGAGAATTACCATGAAAGAACCATTTTAACTCGGTGAAATTCACTATTTTCATTATATATCTGTTCAACAGTGATTCAGAATATACCTGCTGGGTTTGAGCAAAAAAGATCAGCAGGATCAAAAATATAATACTACTGGGACAACAAGAGCCTGCAGTTATTTGGCACCAGAACACAGGCCCATGGAACCCTTCCCTTATAATCTTAAAATGATGTGCATGTTAAAGTATTTTACCAGACTGATGTCAAAGTCATAAATTAAACTTCTACAGCGCAGGACTTGCCTCATTTAAGTAAAGATGATTATTCTGAGACTGTATTCCACTCCAGACACCTAATGAAGTGGATTTGTGTGGCACTTCATTTTGCACAAGGGTACACTGCAAAGTTCAGCATTTAATATTATTTAAGCAATAAGCTAAGCAGTTTTCCAAGCAGCAGAATCAAGTCTCCCAACCATGGCTGAAACGCTGCCCGTTTTGGGCGTGATGCACCTTGGAGCGGCCGCAGCTGTCTGGATTTTAACTCAGGACAGATCAATTGCAGAGCCTAAGCTGAGCCTAAGCTGAACAAAACAGCACCAGAACCAGCAGCAAAGGTTGTGCTGGTCAACCCAAGCCGAGACCCTTCCTGCTGCAGCTACAATGCTTGACAGAGATATCAGTGGTTAGTAATTAAGTCATCTTTGCCATTATGACATTGGTTATCACAGAAACAGAAAGATCGGACTTGGTGAAAGGATTTTGAGGGGTGAGCAGCAGCATCCAGGTGTCCCGGGATCAGCGTCCTTCCCACAGAAACACGTTACCTGTTGCCAGAAGAGCCTTAACACTACCGGAATCTACACAAATACAACAGGTTTATCACAGCACAGGTAAAGGGAAGAAGAAAAAGATTTGTTAAAAGAAAAAAACAACAAAAAAGAAAATCCCTATGCTCCGAAAAGAGAAGCAATTATTAAATTAGTTCCTGTGAATATATGAACTGCCAGAATAGCTCACACAGGCTCTCATCACAAGCCAATCATGCAATTATTTTGGTTTACACATTCAAAACACTTACTCCTCTTGTCAAGACCATTTCTTCGTATGCGACCGTAAAGCTCTGAGAACGGCTCTGGAAGCTCACATGTACTTGCACACGTTCATAACACGGCTGCTCCCTTCATATGCCGTTTCCTTCCTCCTGCAGCTCTGCAGACGGGGTAAATACTTTCACTTATCTCATAGGAAAAAAACCAAACCTAAGATAAGCTTGAGCCTGTGGAATTAAAATTAGAAATATACTCCCAGCACTGTTTGAGCAGCGTTTGCCTTGAGAGCAAAGCTCTGCCATTCCTGCAGCAATCTGACTTCTTGTTAAGTTCTGGCCGCTCAACAGCAGCTGTGACCTCGAAATAAGCAAAACTTGGCAAGTAAGCAAAAAAACCCACCTGGGAGATGGAGTCTGGACACAGTGTGGGCCGGTCACACTGTGAGTGAAAAACTCCCCACACAACTGCTGGCCTTCAACTGCTTTAGTTTGTGCTGAAAAAATACTTTGTTAGAAATATTTTTTAAAATACTAACACAGAAATTAAACTCATGAAAAAGTTCCTCATCGACAAGCACACATGGTCATCAGATTGTATTTCTACATCTTCCAGCCGGAAAAAAAAAGCAAAATCATAACTGCAGTGCTCAGCTGATGCACTTTTTTGTATTTCTGGAACAGTTCACTCAAACACAAAGATGCAGGCAATAATAAATCCTACCCAATATAATTTAAAAAGTACTCCCAGTTTGAAGAATGTCAGGTTAATCTGTTTATGTCAGTCTGCAGGGTGCCATATGCCTCATAAAAGAATAAGTGCCAGGGCATGGCTTAAATCCCTGCTTTTGTTGTTTGTTTCTTTGGGGGGATTCTTTTTTAAGCATTAATGGAAGAATTCTGAGAAGAAAATCTCCTTCCATTTGTTTTAAAACTTGGTTATTTTCCTTTTGGTTGTTTTTCTAAGTATTGACCTTAAAAACAAAACCATAGCAACAAAACGAAAAAAACATGCAAGTTGAGATCGCCCTTTCAGTGAAGGGTCATTAGCAAATACGAAATTAGTTAGTAGCCTCAAAATGTTATTTTGCATATCAAAATTCTAAAATATAATAAAGTTTATTACTACCTTAAAAAAAAAAAAAAAGAAACAAAACAAAAGCCCAGTCATGTTTGGAATCCTTTGCCCTTGTGTATCTGTACAAAAATGAGCAAAATATCTCCGATCTCTTCTAACATGTTTTATGTTTTCTCAATATCAGATTTTATGAACTGAAATTGTGGGGGGGTACATTCAGAAATGTTACTTTTCAAAACAACTCACTGACTTTTAGGGTACACAGTTTTTTTCCCTGCATCTATCCTATCTGGATTCTTGATTTTAATGTGTTCCAATCTATAGGTTTTTAATTGAAGTTCTTATTTAGTATTTAATAATATCCAAACAACTTACATTCTAAGAATAAACATGTTTATTTCGTTTTCAAATCTAAATAATTAAGGAAGTTGAAGTGGTAAAAACTTCCTGACATTTGATAAAATGCTTGAAATAAAAACCCACTCTCTATACTTTTTAAAATACTTTTTCTTCTGGGGCTCACAAGAAATTAGCATCCCACATACTAATTGTTAAGCGTTAATCATCAGGTATATGAGTTCTCCTTTTTTTCTGTTTATTCCAGATATTTAATTTATTTTCTGATGTCCAGTTTTACCAGTTTTTCAGAACTGAAGGACACTACTTGCTGTTAAAAGTGAGACCCTTTCTGTTGTCCCATGAATAAAAAGCAACCATTCTTTCAGTTTTCTATTAATTCCTTTTCATGCTCCTGGATTTTAATGCACTGCAGTACATGGGAACTCAATCTCCTATTTTTACACAGGGACCCTAAATGCAAAAAACCCCATTCAGTACAGATTTCTGCTTCTCGCTCAAGCACAGTGCAGGTGGATGTGAAGCTATTTCAATGCTTTCTGCTTTTATCTGGAATTTTTCTTCCTTTTTAGTGTTCTCCTTTAAATCCTTCAGGAGAACCAGCAGGAGCTTCCCCAAAGCGACATGCACCAGTTTCTGCCTCAACATTACCAAAATTCATATCAACACTACTTTTGCCTTCCCTTCTCCCCTTCCTTTGTGCTTTTCCTGTGAGAAATCTCAGCCTCGCTCATTGCCAGGAGTTCTTCTGTAGTCTATTGTTGTCGCTTACTAGATCTTTCCTACTGAAAACTTTCAAAGACAAAAATAACTCAGAGTGTTGCCACAACACATAAAAAAAAGCTGAATGAGTTTGAGCAGGATCCCTCTGTAGTTCAGGAATTTCGGAGTCTGAGATTAGTGGAGACTGGTAGGAAAACCAGAATAAATTGTAATTATTTATTAAAGATCAAAGTTCTTTATTTTTGTTGGCTTCGTCTTGCTAAATGATCACATGAAAATATTACATGGGGTTTTACATGAAAACCAAAAGACTTACCTGAATTCATAGCCTAAATGAAGGTCAGAAGCAGGTACCAAGAGAACACCTGCAAGAACAGCCTCCAAGAACCAGTGCAGCATCTCCCCGCAGCAGCTAACTTATTCCTCTGTTCATTGATTGGTCATATATGGTATATATGACCCACAGTAAATTCAGGATACAACAGTCTATTACTTTAATCTCATGCTGGCATGAAAACTGAGTTTCAGTACTATCCTTACTTAATTTGAACATACATGCCAAATACTTCATCAAAATAGTTATCCTCAAATTTGATTATATATCTTTTTTTATATTATATTTTTATATATTTATATTTTTATATATTTTTATAGTACTCTTCCTTTTACTTGATACATCTTCATCCTGCTATATCAATACATCACAGAATTTATTATCCTAATTATAAAAAAATCCCCTCATGTTGAATTGTCCATATGAGAATATCTCACATTCATCAGATTCTAAATCACCAAAACTCATTTTGCTTTTGCAATTGAAAAGCCGAATATTTCACGCATGTTAACAGAACTAAAACCCTTGCTAGCATGATTTTAGACGAACCTTCAGACTGAACTGCCCCGCTAGTTCTTATTTTACTTAGTCTGATACAGTTTGTACAGTCATCATGAGGTATCCTACAGAACAAATTTCTCGCATATATATAGGTTTATATATAAACCCATATGTGAGTTTACATAAATGGTACTTAAACAATGAAGATTTTAATCACTATTTTTCTGAAACCTTGCATTCAGTTATTATTTTTACCACATTTTGATTTTATGCCACTTCAAAAAATTTGTAGTTCAACCCAGTACAGGGAATTTGCACAAGAAACCTTGGGGTGGGGTGGTATTAATGTCATTCTGCTAATTATGGGGCTTATTCTTCAAGACTGAAATGTTCTCTCTCCAGAAGAGTAACCGACAGCAACCCTTGCACTTCACCCTGTGCTCAGCACTTCCATAGCTGAACACAGAGACCTCCATATTCATGACAATGAAATAATTCATACCTTGACTGACAAAAGGAGACTTTAACCCACTTTTGGCAGAGATATATTTTATTTTAGATGTCAGAAACTGGAATTCTGCTCCCTTACCCCCAGTTCAGAAGAAACATAGCTACGCGAACTCCTCCTTGCTTTGCTCCCGGACCTCAAGAGCTCCCTCCTTGGACCCCTCTGAGTCCAGTTCCCAAAAAGCTTTTACCAGCAGTAACTGCAGCTCTTGGCCATGATTTTGCATCTCAGAGGAGCTCCATCTCTGGGTGATCACCACAGCACCCACCAGAACACAAATGTGATCCCAACTCTGTCTTCTTTAGGAAATTGGGGAGGAAATATTCTTCCTAAGAGGTAACACCTCCTGGGAGCACAGCAGCTCACCAAACTAATTTCAAAGTCAGACTGCATGATCAGCCTTGAGTTTCTCTGCAGCTAAGACCTTCAAGTGAGTTATTGAACTAAATCATACTACTTAACAAGTTTCCATACATAAATAATTGTCATTAATAGTAAACGCGGAGTCTTCAGTGTCCAGGCGGGGCTCAACAGTAGGCAAACACTGACACATACCCATGATGAATGTGGAGATTTCTAAATTACACTTATGAAAGGTATCTATCACTCAGTTCATCCACACACTGATACACTCTGTGACAGAAGGGTTAAAATCCTTTCGCTAGGAGAGAAGACCGAAAAAGCAATAGCTAACACCTGGCAGATCAAGTCCCAGCTGACACTAACTAGTTTTCTAAACTAATCATCACAGCACGTGATCATCTAAGTATTACTTTTCATCATCTGTAAGTACATGCAAAGAGATTTAAGACATGAAACATGTATCTGGCTGAGGATTCGGCTGCTCCACATATACCAAGGCTGACAAAACCACGGCCGTGTCTGATGGAGAAGCAGGTAATGCTGCCAGCACAGACAAAAGTTCTTCAACGCTGCAGCCCAAGAACAGAACGTGCTGCATTCGAGGTGACTAATAAACATTGGCTTGTTTTGAAAAGGTCACCATGTGTTGCGGTAAGAGTCCCCCTCTCTGCATACCTCCCCACGAGCCCAAATCTTGCTTGGGAGTTTAAGTTCTTTTGCTGGAAAAATGGTGATAAAAACAAGCGGCTGAAGCCAGCACCCCAGTCTGTGATCATGGGGTTCATCCTTGAGGAGATAAATAAAAAAGAAGGAAGGAGGAGCTGAAGCTAAAAAAACAGGAGACCATATAACAATCAGGAACACAGTACTCTCTCTGGCACGCTGACAATCACCTGGAAAGATTGCATTACTTGGCAAACAGAAAACGGAATACTTTCCACTCCTACCCTGTATTCCTTTTTGGTGCTTCACTCTATCACATTGCTCTGCCTCTTCACCCTTTTCCTATTCTTGTTCCATTTCTTTGCTACTAGAGGCATCTTCGTCAAACAAAAAGTTTGTGGAAACATCCGAGAACCTGTAAACGTCAATTTAGAACAATTTGGTCTTCAAAGTTTTTAAGAAAACACAAGAAAACTGATATCTAGGATAGATATTCATGGAATTCATCAAACTTTAACTTGTGGTCCACTAAAATCTTGATTAATGCTTAAATAAGACCTTTAACAGATAAAGTTTGGAGTTGTTATAAATCTCAGTCTCACAAAAGCTTTATGTGGAATTTTAAAATATAATAATCAGATTATATTTTCTTCTGTCATGTCATTTTGGCATAATCCTTCCACAACCTTCTTGTTTACAACATTGATTAAACTGTCTGTCTTTTAATAATGCCTTGATAAGATTTGTCAATCTGTATCTTGGTATTTTATGAGACGGAACATTGGGAGACCTGATAGAACACGAGAACGTGAGTGTCTAATGCACAAACCTTGCCTCACATAAATAACAAAGCCGAGTTTCGGAAGTCACATTCTGTCACAGCATCAAGCCAACAGTTGCGTTCTGTACAGCATTTGTCAAGTAGCATCTTCTAATGGATAGTAAGCAAATATTTTACTAAACACAGCTTGATTTTCTGAAGGGGAAAACAACAGTGTCTAAGAATTATTTTGGTTGGAAAAGCCCCTCAAGATGATCGAGTCCAGCCATTCCCCCACCCCTGTCACTGCCCCCTGTCCTGAGAACCTCATGTCCATCTCTCCTGCCCTGGGCAGCCTGTTCAATGCCCCACAGCCCTTTGGGGAAGAAATTGTTCCCACATCCAACCTCAACCTCCCCTGGCGCAACTTGAGGCCGTTTCCTCTGCTCCTGGCGCTTGTTCCTGGGGAGCAGAGTCCGACCCCCCTGGCTCCAAGCTCCTTTCAGGCAGTTCAGAGATCAGAAGGTCTCCCCTCAGCTCCTGTTCTCCAGCTGAACCCCCCAGGTCCCTCAGCCGCTCCATCACACTTGTGCTCCAGCCTCTCACCAGCTCCGTTCCCTTCTCTGCACTCTCTCTAGTGCCTCAATGTCCTTCTGATGATGAGGGGCCCAGAACTGCCCCCAGGATTGGTGGTTTGTCCTCCCCAGGTCCCAGCACAGGGACGGTCACTGCCCTGGGCCTGCTGGCCACCCCAGTGCTGGTACCAGCCAGGATCCTGTGGCCTCTTGGCCACCTGGGCACACACTGGCTCATGTTCAGCCATGGATATCGTAGCAAAAGAAAACAGCAAGGTCCCTCCCCACTGTCCATCTCGCTCATTTGTCCATAGTCCCAGCACCCCATGCTTGTGTGTGTCCCACGAGGTATGAAGACAGACCACAAAAGTCGAGAAGCCATGAAAGGATGGATCCATCTGTGCTCCTGTCTTCAGTCTGCTGGGGGCACAGACAGGTAAAAATAATTTTTTGTTTTGTAGGTGCCTTTCTGCCACAATTTCTTAAGTGGTATCTGGAGCTTACTTATGCTGATTCATTCTTACACTGGCAGCACATTTTTCAGTTTTGTGATTGAGGAAGTTGCTTCTTTCTGGTTTGTGCCAGGAACAACTGTTTCCTACTTTTCTCGATAACCTCAGTCTGTTAAAAAATATTTAAAACAAAAAATCACTACCTTTGTCACCTCCTTTGGTTAATATGTAGGTACCTAAAAATAGAGTTGTCATTACTTTGTAACTGGTGCAACAAAAAGAACAGGAAGAATTCACCTACAGCAGAAATGCCTGAATTACACAAGATTCCAGACAATATAGGTTTGCTATGCTATGCCTGGTAGCATCAGGTGGGATAATTTCAAACTGCAATTTGTGACAGCCAGAGAGGTTCATAACAATATCTTCTTTTTGTTTTAAGCTCTCTCTAGAATGTTTTCCAGTCTAGATGGGTGAGGAGAATAAACTACAAATGTCACCGACGTTTTGTAAAGCCCAGAACTTAACAAGCCTGGTGCAGACTGAGAGAAAATTCAAAGATAAATAAACATACACAGTTATCAGAAAAAGGATGCTGAAAAAAGGTATTTGTCCTCAACTTCAGCTCACACTCACTTGGCCATGGCATACTGCCTGTGTTTCACCACTGTATCCACCTTTTTCCAAGGGTAAACAAAGTCGACAACACTATTACAGCTTGCCGTCAAAGTTAAGCTGCTTATTTGTAAGAATTACTCATAATACTATGCCTATTTGTAATACTTTGCATTAAAAAACACACAGTAACTTACATTAGCAAATGCAAACAATTTTGCTTGATAATCAGCTAACATATCCAACTCACTTTAGAAGTGTTGACTAGCAACAAGCAATTTATACTGTTCAGTGACTGCACTCGCTTGTACAATAAATTCTGAGCATGTTTCTTGTATGTTACACTTTGGTCCCTCTCTGCTGGGCAGACAGGCCAAAGCAGCATAAAGCAGAGAGCTCCATTATCCCAGAAATCTTCGTCTTCAGCGAGTAGCCTGAACACAGAGTGTAGAGGTGAATTCTGTGCTTTGCTGCTCTCGACTGCCGCTCTAAAACATGCTGCATTTGGAAAACAAAGCAGGACATTGAGGAACTACAAAACTAGTATTGGAAACAAACAAATAAGCCTTTTTTTTCAGGACTTAAAAGACTAAGTTACATCTCATTCTGTGAAGGCAGTTTAAAAGCTAACTTTTCAAAGGTGTACAGCAGCCAGACTGCAGCACAAACCCTGTTTCTTTTGTCTGGTTTCTCCTCAGAGCCTCACCAACCATCCTACAGCTTCTCAGCCGTGGAGCCGATCTCTAAATGTCACCCCTGCTGGCTCAGAAGGATCCACACTGCGTTAGTACGCAACCAGACCCTTTCCTCCACTCGCACAGATAAAACCCAATCTTTCCATTTCTTCTTTATCCAAAGAAACACAGAACTTGAGAGGTTCTGATTAAAGTGATGAAGAAGGTCTGCGTTCATGACTTAAACTATTTGCGAGTTTCTCCTTTCTTAGGATGTGCCCTCGGGATGTGCAGAGCTGAGTGTAGAGATTTGAACTACCCTGGCAGGACTACAGCAAATCCAGAACAGGAGACAGTATTGCAACGTCCAGAGCTTGCCATGAACAAGTTCCCTGGTCCTTTTCAAAGCAGGACCTTTTTTTTGGTGGTTTGTTTGCTTGTTTGTTTTTTCCCCCAAAATGAGCATGTGTTGAACAGTACCAGCATAAGTGGATTTTTCCACTCTGTAACAGCATCTCTGTCCTGTGCCCCATAGTACAGGAAAACATGATGTCCCTACTTATTATACCATGCCACCACAGCTTCTGGGTTTTATCTGCAAAAGTTTCATGATACATATCTATATCAGTAATTTTCAACAGAACCAAATCTCAAAATTTCGTGCTTGGCTGCTTCAGATATCCCCCTTTGGCTTTAAGACAGAAAAGATATTTTGACCAATTACCACCTTACTGTGCTTATGATTAAGGAGAAGTGCAAGACACAACAATTCACCTCACTGCTCCTTTTCCTAGATGGACAGATTGAAGCAAGAGTTAACTCCTTGAATTTATACCGCCCATGACATAAGAATATTTAGGCAAATGAGTCATATTCATGGATACAATAGCCCTGTCTTCCATGCTCTCCACGTTAGTGTACAGCAGCCAGAGTCGACTGTCACCTTGTAAAGAACCACAGTTATTTTTTAGTGCTGGAAATAGTGCAGCAGCATTTATAGAAAGCAACTGCAGCTGGTCCTATGGCAATGTGGGTTACTCTGCAGATAGAAGCAAAATACATGTAAAAAAATCAAATACACTTCTATAAAGGAACTGGAAAAAATATCCCCTTAATGTGTAAATAGCGACCCTGAAGTGAATATGTCTCAGAATTTATAAATCAGGCACTGTTCCTTAAAACCCTTGGGAAAAACACAGCCATGTTTTGCTGAACAAACAGCTCAAATCCAGAAAGAGCAACATGACCTCATCAGCTCCTCCAGCTGACCTGGCTCATTAAGATATCTATTTTGCTTGTTTCAATTACAATACACACAAAAAATTGCTCACAGCCAGCTGGTATCAACTAAAATAAGAAACATGGCATTATTTTCCTTTTCCACCATATGAAAAATCTGTTAATGTCAGAAGACATTAAAATCAGCTTAACCTTAAATGGAACAAAATAACACAAACACGACTCATGAGATAAAGAAGGTCCAGTATCTGGTGCTAGAGATAGTTATAGTAATTCTACATTGCTATGTCTGTCCAGCAGGGGATTGGACTAGATGATCTTCTGAGGTCCCTTCCAATCCCTAGCATTCTGTGATTCTGTGAAAAGTTTTAAGTTTATTTTTAAAAAATAGCATTCCTTGCCTGCAGCCAGTTTGTGGTTCAAAATTAGTCTGCACAAAAGAATTGCAGAACAACCTTGTATCACAGGCATAAAGGAGACTGGCAGAAGATTAAACCATAGATCCTTTTCTCAGACCACTCTGTAACATACTAGGTGAAATGTGCCTCTAAAGAATCAAAAGATACATCTTCAAAAGTTAGGGAAAAGAGACCACAAGAAGCAGATAAAGTTGGGGTTTTTGTTCTACTACTTTGATTTCAGTGTCTATGCAATGCACTCAGATTTTGTTGGAACTCTTCTGATGTTCAGCAAGAAGTAAAGATAGATCTAACAAAAAGTAAACGAAAGTTCCTGGTGTCTTAAAATAAACAATGGGGGTTTTTTGAGATTGGGCACAGCTAACAAAAATAACAAACTTACCATCCCAAAACCTTAAGATGTCTAGCCTGAAAATCTACCCTGAAAATCTTAAACTCCACAGCTGATCAATGCAACCAAGAAAACTTCCTTCATTTCGTCCTTAGCCTAAATGTACACCCTAATCTATGGGGTGATTTGGAATATTTTTTAAAAAAATTAAAACATTCTGTTATTTTTCACTCTATGAGGTTTATGAGCAATGGTCAGGAGTAAAAAGGAAGAAAATAACAAGGTTAAGGGGACACTGAAAAGGAGTTTGTATCAGCCTCTAATCCAAGCAGCTCCCTTTCCCTCATGCCTGGCTTGTTCTCAGAGGTCCATTTCTCTGTGAAAATGAGTTAATCTCTAGCTACTCTAGTTCCTTCACACACGTTTCTGCAAATGTGGTGCTCATACCGACACTGGTAACAACAAATGAGCAGAAGCAGCATTTCACTTATATGTTTTTTGAGATGTAGAGTCTGTTGTTGTTGCCACCATTCCCGACCACCAGGAAGGGGCAGCAGAACACATTCTGCAAGATCGACCAAAATCACAAACCAATAGGAACCGGGGGTACATCAGAGCTACTGGTCCTTCTCCTAGTTCGTGCTCTCCATTGCCTCATCAAATCATAGAATCATTTTGGTTGGAAGAGACCCTCAGGATCATCGAGTCCAACCATAACCCAACTCTAGCACTAAACCATGTCCCTAAGAAACTCGTCTAAATGCCTTTTAAACCCCTCCAGGGATGGTGACTCCAGCACTGCCCTGGGCAGCCTGTTCAATGCCCCACAGCCCTTTGGGGAAGAAATTGTTCCCACATCCAACCTCAACCTCCCCTGGGCAACTTGAGGCCGTTTCCTCTGCTCCTGGCGCTTGTTCCTGGGGAGCAGAGCCCGACCCCCCTGGCTCCAAGCTCCTTTCAGGCAGTTCAGAGATCAGAAGGTCTCCCCTCAGCTCCTGTTCTCCAGCTGAACCCCCCAGGTCCCTCAGCCGCTCCATCACACTTGTGCTCCAGCCCCTCACCAGCCCTGTTCCTTCCTCTGCACTCTCTCTAGTGCCTCAATGTCCTTCTGATGATGAGGAGCCCAGAACTGCCCCCAGGATTCAGGGTGGGGCCTCACCAGTGCTCAGCACAGTGGCACAATCACTTCTCTAGTCACGCAGACAAACTGCCTTGCTCAGTAGCTCTTCCTTCTCTGTCTTCTCACACATGTACATGCAAGTCACTTAAATGTTTTTGGCTGCTTGTGCTTCTATAAGTGGCTGTCAGTCGACCTATATTAACTGACCCATGAAAAGATCCTCAGACCATTGCAAATGTAAAATAAAATATGCTCTAGTAACCTCACTGGCTGAAGCTGCCTGTATTTGTTCTTCAGTTTTGGAACAACGTAAGGGTGATTTTTCTGAGTCTGGAGGTAGGCTTTTTTTCTTTTTCTTCTGGCTTTGTTGGGTGTTTGCTGCATTTGAAGCATAGGTCAAGATCATGCTGATTCGCGGGCAGCTACAAGCCTTGGCAAAGCTGAAAATGCAGTAGCAACACTCAGTGTAGACAAATGAAAGAGAAGTTTGATGTTTATTAGCCAAAACTGTGAAAAATACAACCCTAAGACCCCTGACAAATGCCACGTAACTAGGCTGAATACAAACACAGAAGCCTGGAACTAATTTGTATGTGTGTATGGCAGAAGCAACCAAAGAAACAGAAAGCCAAAGTGACAGTCAATAAAGATTTGGGAAGAGTAATGCTGAGCAGAGCTAGCCTGAAATTATGACTAAGGAGATTGTCTTTTTCTGTTGTTGTTCTTACTTTGTCCAGCAAAAGGAGGGGCAGAAGGGACTGTTGTATGTTCTTCATCAATTCACAGGATTGTACTTGAGAGATACTCACAAGTTTTCCTCCTAGCATCCCACAAGGCTCCAAGCACTCAGGTCTAAAGAAGGGCAGAATTTGCATTATATCAGGTTTCATTTTTTTGTTTGTGTTTGTTTTGTTTTGTTCTGCTTTGTTTGTTAGGTTTTAATCTGAAACAAACTTAGACAAGAAATTCGTACTCTCTAATTTCTCTGATGCTGACTATTCTGGCTCAGCTGTGCCCACTAACTACAGATCTTCCATTTACAGTACGTGTAGTCTCTATACAAATTGTGTAATGCCATGAAGTATCATACATGATGTACACATACCTACATATTCACTTGTATTAATTGCACAGCTCTGTAAGTATGCAGGGAACTCAGCAAGCACATGGATAAAATACAGGCCATGTGATAAACAGAACTGCAATTTTTTTTCAATGCTGTGCTTACATACATAGATTTATCCCTTTATGGTTCCATGACACCTTGCAGCTGACATTATGTAACATACGGCTGCCTGTGATATTTGCATTATTTAAAAGTTTTATTGAACATTTGTTTCATTTTTCCCCATAACAGTTTTGATAGATCACTTTAACCTGAATAGTTCCAGTTTAGTTTCCTTCCTGTCTGCTTCTTAACAAAGTCATTTCATGCTTTAAGATAAATCCACCAAAAGTTAACATCTCTTTAAGAAACAAACAAACAAACAATAAACCAAAAACCTCAAAAACTTAAAAAAAAAAAAATAAATCAGAACCTAGCTGGCTTTTCTCAGGTATTTTTAACATGATCACATGCAATAGTTTAATACTACAGCACAATCTACTCATTCATTTATGTTAATTTTGTTAGTGGTTACAAATATTTAACTTAAGCATTTATCTGTAACATCTGTAGCTTTGCATTCAGAAATCACCTCAGAGACAAAAAAAAAGTGGCTGTTGAGATTTGATCTTGGACATATTGACATCATGAGTTTGAAGAATTAGGTGAACTTCAGCCAGCACTTTAACTGGTAAATGTTATAAAGTGCTTACGTGCACATGAGGCCACTGTGCAAAGGGCAAATTTGGAAACCACTAATAAATACTTTTGAGATTTCCTGTAAAGAGGGTTCCTACCAGATATCCTTAGGACATCATTATTGTTTTTATGAACAAGGACACAGATGAGAGAGCTCCACTTTGAGGGCTATACCAAGCAAGGAAAATAGTCTTAGAATGAAAAGATGAAAAACAAATGAGAAAGTTCATCCCAAACAGTATTTTGGTTTTATTCCACTAAATGCTTTCTCCTTGCAGACTAGCTTCACCTCACTCATAAGATTTTCATGAGAGACTTTGGAGAAGGTACTAAAATACCTTCAGTCTGTCTACTCCCAGTCTGTCTTTCTCCCAGGCAGTCAGCAATAGGACAAGGGGCCATGGGCTTCAACTCTGCCAGGGGAAATTTAGGCTGGAGATGAGAAAGCAATTCTTTGCAGAGAGAGTGGTCAGGCATTGGAATGGCTGCCCAGGGAGGTGCTGGACTCACCGGCCCTGGAGGTTTTGACACTGAGATTGGACATGGCACTTAGTGCCATGATCTAGTCAATGGACTGGAGTTGGACCAAGGGTCAGACTGGATGATCTCTGAGGGCTTTTCCAACCCAGTCCATTCTGTGATTCTGTGATACTCACATTTACTTACAGGGCTTATTGTGGAATTTCTTCTATTGTACCACAAGGGATCATAAGCACCACATGTTTGTCCAGTGTTAAAGGTGTCTCGTTATTTTTATCACTATGACATTTGGAGGTTTTCTTCAGAGCTCTTACAATCAATACATCCAGTGAAACACTAAAACTTAAGTATAAAAAAATATATGTATTATTCTTATTTTTTATTTTTAATAACCATTGTGCTCTTGAGTCTGAAGATTCAGGAAAAATGAATGTTTCCTGAAAGTCAAAAGGAAGCCTCAGCATGCCTACAAAACAAAACATTGCTTCTGCTCTCACAGTTTCTGGGCTTGTAACTCCAAGAAGCATGAGTCGTTCTTGAACACTCAGTACAACTCCGCTCTGAAAGATCAATGCCTTATTACTTCCCTCCCCAATTAGTTGTCAGAGCACGCATCGTGCCTGCAGTGGTTACTCTAAGTCTAAGTTACACACTAACAGGATAGCACTTTTGCTCCATGTGTTTCCACTTACTTGTCTTGACAATTCCATTTTTCCCAGCGAGCTTTTGGTCTTCTCAGTTACAAACATGTAACAAATGTTTAAGAGGAATTCTCCATTTTGTACCGGTCAGAATCCTGACAGTTCTCAGCACCGCTGACACAGTGAAGGTGTGCTCCGTGGTACACCTTCGACAATTATTTCTCATGCACATATTATACAAAGCAGCTAGTCCATGGGCTGGTAACCTCCACATAAATAGTTTACGTTTTCTGGGGGTGCACAAACAACTTCATAATAAAAAGCGAATTTAAGAGCAGATTCTCCCAACTGGTGAGCTGAACGTGCTACAGCACCTGTCAGATGAAGGACAAGCAGAAGGACAAATTCATCCCTCTTTGGCTCTGGACCAACTGCACCGCTGCCCCAGTCAAAACTGCAGCTTGATTCTGGGAGAACAAGAGTATCCAGGAACACAGGGACTGTCAGCACACACAGCTGCCTACACACTTTTGTTTGTCTGCAAACACCTCTTGTGCTATACGTTTAATAACTGAGGGTGCCTGGGGCCTCCAGCACCCAGGAATTCCTCACGTGCAAGGAATTCACCAGTGACAGCACAAATCATCCCAGCAGCTTAGTCCTGTTACAGTAATGTAAAGCAGCAGAACTTGAATTCTGAAGACTATAAGTAACTGCCAGAAATCAGGATTAAAAGAGGCACTTCTTTAAATTAAGGTTATGGCTTCCTCAAAAATGAGATAATGAGAACATAAGCATTTAGGAGTGTAATGAGTAGGATTCAACAACTTTTTGTTTCCATTTTTACTTATTTAGAGTATGCTACTACAGTTAAGTAAAAATTTATCTTACCCTCCTGCAGGAAAGCCTGTACCAACTTATTCATTCTAAAAATCTGATTCTCGTCACACACTGAGAAGCTCTATTGTAGGTAAGCATCCCAGGGAAGCAGAGAATAGCTGAGGATATATCTAGAAGTCTAGTGGGAAAAACATGCAAACAATTCATTTTGGCTCTTTCTTCTTCTGTCCTTTCCTCCTTTACACCCAGATCCCTTTACTTACCCACAGGGACTTTTTCAAGGCTTGTTGTGCAACATTAGAACCACAGAATCATTTTGGTTGGAAAAGACCCTTAAGACCGTTAGAGTCCAACCACTGACCCCATTGACTCTTCAGTGTTTTTCTTCTCTTTTTTTCTTTCTTAGTTTTTTATCAGAGCCAGGGAGTTCAGTTTGGAACATTCAGTTCAACCTTTTGCCACTTTGCAGAGGCCTCTGAGCTTTTCTGCCTTTTCCCTCTTTTTTCTCTCTTTGGGATCAACTGTTGGGAACAGGGTGCTGCTGTCTGGGACTGGTGCTCAGTTGTGGACAGAGTTTGTGAGGAATTGCCTGGAGTATCTTTTATTATATAGATATACACTTACTAATAGTGTATTGGTATTTTGTTTTTATTAAACTGCGCTTATCTCAATCCAAGTTTCTCCCATCCCTTTTGATTTTCTCCCCTATTGGGGAGTTATCATGGTTCTATTGCCAGCTTGAGTTAAGCCAGACACAGGGGCATCTCCCACCCTGCACTCCCCATCACACCTGCCTGGACTCAGCTTCTCACAGCAACATCCTTTTTGTTTGACAACACAACCGGTGAGCAGAGGTGGTTTTTTTTTTTCCCATTAAAATTACTGAAGGACTCGAAAAGACCAAAAATCACGTCATTTTTCCACAGGCAGGATCCCACCCTGACAGCAGGCCTGTTCGGTGCCACACAGGTCAGGGTTCCCAGCACCTGAAATGATGCAAAATTACTTATACTTCCCTTTTTCTTATGAGCGTTGGCTCCAATAACAGGCATTTTTGGGGCCACTTTGAGTGACATTCTTACCTGGTTCATAATAAACCAGCAGCTCCAGGTGCAAAATGATGTCATGGATGTGGCACTGGAAACCATTATATTCTGTGTGTCACCCTCATGCCACGAGCTTTTGCCTTCTTATTCTGCACTGAAATTCTAATACTTTAACTGGAACAGCTGCTCAAAAGGTAATTTTCCTCATAGCAGAATCTTCCTTCAAACAGAGGATGCAAGTATTGTTAGTAACTGATTAAAGTTTATGATTATGTGAAGAATATGAGCCAAACTGCTAAGATCATTCCTTGGTTTTCTACGCATTAGTGCTTTGCCTTGCCACAAAACAGTTAGTGGCATTAAAAGAGAAAGTCTCTGTGCAATCCCTGCTAGAACAAAGGGCTGCCAATTTACCTTCCAGGTAGAGGTTCCAAGGCAGGAAAAAGCCTTATCAGAAAATTCTGTAGCTGTTCCAAATGATATGTTCCTTTTTAAGCAGAATTACTGCCTAACAATGACTACAAATTACACAGAAGATCTGGTGTCTTTCCAATGAATGCTGAAGGCAGACATGTCTGTATTTCAGAGCTTAAATAAGCAGCTTGATTATTGGTGTTCAGAGTCCTCATCAGCTCCATTTGCAGCACAAGTGGCATCAGGTTTCCTACTGAAATGTTAAAACATGGACATAAGAACTTAAATAAAACACCCCTATTTAAAAAGTGTTTTGTTTCTAAACAAGTGTCACAGTCTCACTGGGAATAAAGAGTACATATACACCACCACATTTTTATATGGCATTTTTTTTAAATTCAGCATCAAACATACTGAGGTTTAGTGAATATTGCATGCATATGCTTGGTGTATATACATTAAAACAATCAATTTTCTTTGTTCCAAGGTAAAAGCAGTTATTTGCTTCACAGTACTGAAAAAGAGCCAATGTATTTGAGGGTGAACAGGTAGTCTGAAAATACTTTCTTGAAGAAATAAAACTATATAAAAATAAACTTATCAAAAAACCCCAGTTTTTATTATTTTTAATTTTGTCTGCTGCTGTATTTGCCCTGCAAAATGATCTTTAAAGAATGTGTAAATCTTTACGATACTTAGTATTTATTATTTGCGACACTCATACTCATTAAATTTGCATAATTTATTAGATGACATTGTAACTTAAAAAAAGGGGGATTGTGCTTTGTTTTGTTGGGTTTTTTTAAAGGTTTTTTGATGGGTTTTGTTGGCTTGGTTGGTTTCTTTTGGGTTTTGGTGGGTTGTTTTGTTGTTGTTTGTTTGCTTTTTTGCTGGTTTTAAATCAACTACTTTATTCATAAATAAAACAGGGAAGAGAGAATAAACCATCCAACACAACATGCCACTGCAGCAGCAGCAGCGACACAATAAAAACTAGCTAAAGAACCCATGCACATTTGGGTGGAAAAACCTTCACGCCAGTGAAAGCAGAGTTCCTTCAAAACCCAAGATTCTGAAATTCTGAGGAACGAAAAACATCGTAACTAGTGGTACAATAAAGCCACACGAAATTCAGTTAAATAACTACAAAATTGGGAAACAACAACAACAACAAAAGAATAACTAAATAGATGACTCCTATCTAGTACAAGTTATCTACAAGAGATTGAACTGTTTCTCTGGTATTTTCAGTTCAGCTCTTCCTTACAAGCCAAAGCCTTTTTCCTAAAGCTCTGTAATGAACATTCACAAAGGAATATATTAGGGAGATTAACCTAACTCTGCAGTTCAGCTCTGACCTAAAAATGCAATGATTTTGAATTTATTGAGATGAAATGTACAACCTCCAGAACAAATCCTCATAGGTCACTGGATTAAAAAAAAATCTTAATCTATGTACCTTCTGGTTTTCAATACATTGTAGCTGTGGCCTGTCCCTACTTATCACTCATGCATATTTTTAAAATTCTCATTTAAAGGTACTCCAAGTCAAAATGAAAAAGTGTAGCTTTATTCCAAATTTCCAAGTCTATACAGTGTTATAGTTCCAAGTTTATCTCCTCTTCAAAATTAAGCCGGGTACTTTTTTTCTATAAAAATTGCAGCATGAAACTATTCATTGTTTTTCATTGTTTTCCATACCAAATGCTTGCAGTTTCCCTTCAATCCTGTGAAAACCTTCAGACCAAAATTAAGTTTGGCTCTGTCTGCTGCATTATTACCAATGAGAAAAACTGTTACCAAGAACAGAATGACCTTTTTTCCCCCCACTAAAACTGAATACTAACAACCAAGATAAGGGGCACTTCTTCAAGACAAATGTTGGGTGCCAAGGACAAGACAAATGTTGGGTGCAGAGAACATTGCAGGCAGGTGGAGGTCTCCTTGGATGGAATTTCTGCTCTATCTTCATCTCCCCAGACAACACCACCATTAAACATCCTGAAATGGACCTCAAGCTCTGGAGAGATGGAATCACAGGCAAGGATGAAGGTCCATTGCTCATTATATTGGAAAGTAGGGGTGCACAGAACACCCAATACAGCTACACAAAGAGAAGTTTTTGGGGCAGGTAATAGGTACCTGAATGTGCCACCACAGAGAAGAGGCACGTTGAGCGCCTCAGTGCTGCTCCAGCATTTTCAGAATGGTGCAAAGCAGCAAAAACACCACAAAAACCTGTATCTGGGCTGCCTCCATCCCCTGGCAGACACTTAATCAGGATATAAGAGGGTCAGGAAAGGCCAGGAATAGCACATGGTCCCACAGATGAAAAGGAAGGTGACTCTTGCCAAGTTTCTCCAGGAGGAGCAAGAGATGGACTCTAAAAATAACTCCAAGGCAATTCAGAAGTTTTATGGTTTGTAAGTCAGCAGCTGGCTTGTCATATAGTGCTGGGTGAGGGGGAAAGCATCATTGGGGGGGGGTTCTTGCATTCACATTGTTTCCTCTGCTAAATCATATTAAAACAAAGATAAATACAAATGTTACAAATACCATCTTATACATGCAACCCACTGAAATTGCCATAAGGCTGTTAATCACGATGCAGGTAAGAGAGGCAATCTGATAGCCTAAACAAGCAGACAGCAATATGTTCTCTCCAATAAAACACAGTGCATAAACATTTAAGAAACTAGATACTAAACAGGAAAAAAAAGTCTCATCCAAATGGTAGCTCTCCACATAGAAGTGGCGGAAAAAATATTAAAAGAAGGTTTATTGCAGACATACACCTTTTACAAACACCAAGCTGAAACACATTAAAATGACAATTCAAACAGGCTGCCTTCAGCAAAATACTTTCAAAAAGAAAACTATTCATCCATGACAGGACAAGCTTCATGTGATGGCAAAGTTTATTAAATCGTGTAGGGTTTATTACTAGAATTGTCTACTTTTAGATAACATGCACACACAGGGAAAAATATTTAACTATCACAGGTATCACATCCCAAACAACTATGTAAGAACAATTATAAAGAATTACCTACATTTACATGGCAAATAGGTATATTAGTCCTTACTTTTTATTACTTTGTTATAAAAGGAATGACAACATTGAAAGTTGGATGTCAGTATGTTTTTCTTATTGAGGATATTTTGAGTAAATGAGGTGGACAAGTCTGTAGCACTAACACAGGAATAAACACACACGGTGATAGCTTTGACTATTAATTAGCAATGCGTGCACCTGATGTCAGATGTACACACCAGTTCCTAACAGAGGACTCCAGCGATGTCAAATTAAATAAAAATGTATTTTTTAAAAAACACATAGCATGTAACATACAAAAGAAACAAAAATTATTTCACCTGTCTTGTAAACTGGCATTGAAATGGTAAGACAGTTTTTTCCTGCAACCAAGCTTTTCCTTCAGCACAGTCTCTATTTTCTTTCCTGCTGGCTGCTGAAAATTTCAGTATAATGTTCAGTATCATCTTGCATGAAAAAAAGTGGACTAAGATTTCTTCCCTAAGCTGATTCTTGCAAAAAACAACTTTTTAAGGAAGTTTTATGCAACAACAAAACAAAACAAACAAAGCCCAAAACACCAACCTTGCCCCCAACAAAGCAGAAACAGACAAAGTATTAGCATCTACATTCTTAATTCCTAGGTGATAGATTCACGTTGTGTCTTCTACAACCACTGCAGCCTTGATGTTTTCCTTTACAGTAGCACACATTTAAGAATAATCTAGAACAGATTAGAGCTTGACAGGGGGCAGGGGATGAGAATTTCCACATTTTCTGTGTAGGAAAGCACTGACCCAAGGTCTCCCAATGCCCAGATGGCGGATTTTACCCCTTACACCATCATGGTCTGAGAGGCAGGTACAACCACATCCTTTGCCATCACATGATGTAAAAGGCAGCTTCTCCAGATTTTTGACAGCGATCCCAACCTCACTGCTGGGCAGCGCCTAGCAGTTTATCAAAACAAGCTCTCCAGGGCACTCAGACACAGATCCAGGGGGTTTGGGGGTTTTATGGGGCTGTTCCAGCTGCAGCTTTTGCAGACATGCACCAAGCAGACTCACCTGCCTCTGGAGAGCTCCAAAGTCAAACAGAGATACATTTAACGGGTTTGAATCCCAACTATGAACGGGCTCCTCAAACCACAGTTCCTGCCTGGCAGAACCAACTGTCTCACCCTTTCTCAGGGTCCACAGAATCACAGAATGGACTGGGTTGGAAAAGACCTCAGAGATCATCCAGTCCAACCCTTGGTCCAACTCCAGTCCATTGACTAGATCATGGCACTAAGTGCCATGTCCAATCTCAGTGTAAAAACCTCCAGGGCCGGTGAGTCCAGCACCTCCCTGGGCAGCCATTCCAACGCCTGACCACTCTCTGCAAAGAATTGCTTTCTAATCTCCAGCCTAAATTTCCCCTGGCAGAGTTGAAGCCCATGGCCCCTTGTCCTGTTGCTGACTGCCTGGGAGAAGAGCCCAATCCCCACCTGGCTAGAACTGCCCTTCAGGTAGTTCTAGAGAGTGAGGAGCTCAGCTCTAAGCCTCCTCTTCTCCAGACTAAACAAGCCCAGCTCCCTCAGCCTCTCTCCATAGGGCTTGTGTTCAAGTCCCTTCCCCAGTCTTGTTGCTCTTCTCTGGACCAGCTCCAGCACTTCAATGTCTTTCCTGAGCTGAGGGACCCAGAACTGAACACAATACTCCAGGTGTGGCCTCCCCAATGCAGAGCACAGCGGAAGGATCACTGCCCTTGTCCTGCTGACCACGCTGGTTTGGATACGGGACAGGATCCCATTGGCCTTCTTGGCCACCTGGGCACACTGGTGGCTCCTGTTGAGTTTCCTGTCCATTAGTCCCCCCAGGTCCCTTTCTGTCTGACTGCTCTCCAGCCACTCTGTGCCCAGCCTGGAGCACTGCAGGGGGTTGTTGTGGCCAAAGTGCAGCACCCGGCACTTGGCCTTGTTGAACTTCATCCCATTGGAATCAGCCCATTTTTCCAGTCTATCCAGATCCCTCTGCAGAGCCCTCCTTTATCCCTAGAACATGGCTTAATTATGCCAAACCCTGAGCAGGTATAAACTGATCCTCTACCTTCTGTATCACCCATTAACACCAGCTGAGGATCTAACCTTATACTAAAATTAATTCCAAGTAATAGAAGCAGTCTACACTAAGAATAGTAATTAATGTAATCAGGTCAGGCATAGAAGGGAGTTGTTCAACCCATAGTGAATAAGCAGAAACCACTTAAAATTCAAGACAATTAAAATGCTGATTAGCTTTTCTTCAATTACCTCCTAAAATAATATTGCTCAATTTCATCTGTGTTTCTTCTCTGCCTGGATCAAGCACACGAGGAAGGGAAAAAAGGGAAAAGCATATACACAGAACTGAGTGTAAATCAATAGTGACTGCAGCTGCAGAGCAGGAAGAGGGCAGGTGCAGGACATCTCCAAGTGCACAGCAGCATCACTGCACAGGACCATTCTGAAACAGCAAGATCACGATTTCCAAGTCTCACGGTCTAGGACCATGAGAAGCTGAACATTTCACTGTCAATGCAACTTTTCAGTCCAACTGGGGAAAAAAATAAGGAGGTGAGGGGAATTATAGAAATATCTATATTAAACAAGTATCACCTTAAAAGTAAGCATACATTTAAACCACTCACCGTATTTTCATTCAGATAACTCACATCTGAAGTAATAAAACTCAAAGTAAAGCAAATGAAGATGAAACCGACACGACACAAATAAAACTGAAGATGTGTGGGTGCAAGGAGTGGCAAGGAAAAAGAACCACTGGGACTGAATAACAGAATATTAGAGCTCAAGGGCAAGAGGGCTCATGGGTTATCACAGGCACACAAGCTCTTGGGTGGAAAGGCTCCTGAATAAATTCTGTGTATTACCTGCATGCATGTGTTGTCAAGCTGCTGTTAGACTACATGGGAGAGGAAGGCCATGATTCGTTTTTACAAATAATTCATAGCATTTTATACACAAAAATACTGAACCTTCAATTCACAACCTCCCAAGTTCTGCTTCAACCAAAACCACACATGATCAACTACATCAACTGCTTTGTTTTAGCAGAACATTGGCTGCACAAACAATAATATTAACAATGTCAGATATTACAGTAGCATCAAAAAAAAACCCCAAATACTGCAGTTATTCAGAAGTTATATGATGTTAAATACAGTGTAGGTAATACTACAGACTGCAAAAACAGATCCTGTCAGGATTGGGTGGGAAATGTGATGCCTTTATTTTTTGCTATGAGTTTGCAGTAGGCCCAAACAGGTGAGAAATTATTGTTGCAAGACTGCAGATACTAAATTTTCTAAAATCTTTTGTAGTACAGGGTAATTTCCAGTTCCTGACATGAAGTAAAGATAACATTGCATGAGCAAAATTTCTGGGTGAGGGAAGCAGTGTAAACCACGTGTGATCTGTGAATCTCATACCTCTCTGCAGGCACTTATGCCTTTGTTATAGTGAAGTGCTAGAGATTCTGGGACTTGATGTTCATACCTATATTTTTCTCTTTGTGTCACAAGTCCTTATGTAATATTCTCAACCAAACCAAACAAAAAAAAAGTTATTCTCCTATTTATCATGTAACATTCTTGACAGCTTTTTGGCTCAAAGTCATGTCTTCGGACTTACCACAGAAGGAATTTCATGAGACACACAGCTGAACCTGGAGGCACTCATATCCACCACTGACACCAAGACCATCAGCATCCCTGGTCAAGTGCCATGTAACTGTAGGTGCACGTGAAGTCTGCATTTTGATTTCCACCAGCAAAGCGTTCCAGGTATCAAGGTTTCAGATACTGGATGCCACAGAGCTGTTCTGAATCCCTCCCCTTGTCTGAACAGTTTCATCACTTTCACAAAAAGCACCTTCTCACCCGGCCACCCTGGCCCAAGCTGCAAGGGAGGAACCTTTGATGTATGACTCTATGCCCACCATCCAGAACATTAGAGAAAATAAACAGAAAGAGGTAATACATTCACTTTAAACATGATACCCCACCGTAGAATGATCTTACAATGTGGCTGAGACAACTTCAACCACGTCTTGTTCTGCCTCATTTGGAGCTGGAATTTAATAAAGCCAGCTGACACCCAACTAAATGCACCAACCACGAGACTGTGGTCATCTGGGATCCCTCCCAATCCTTCCCAAGTGGGTTTTCTTCCCAAGCATTAGATCAAGCAATTGTGACAACTATGTGAAACATATTAATTCCTCAAGCAGCTGAAGTCAATTAATTCACCCTGATGGCCCAAAAGAGATCCTACAGGAGGCAACCAGGACCTGCATGCAAGGGGGAAAGAGTAACGAGTGAGTCTATCCTGAATCTGATGATGGATCCAGCACTCTGCAGGCTCAAGCTCCCTTTTATATGGTCCAGTTTTGAAAAACAAACACCTTGGGGAGAAAAGCCAGCTTTCATTTGAACTAAAATACAGCTTTCCTTGCTTTATCAAAAAGTTCATAATTATCTTAGCAGCATATTCCCCATCCTGATGGAAAAGCCTGGCATATTTTCCATATATCATATTCCACTGACAAGCAAGGAAAAAAATTAATCACAGTTCTACATAAGATACCACATATGTCTGTTTCTAAGTAGCTTCCTTAGAAACAGCAGTTACTGAACAGAGTAGCTGATGGTGGTTTATTCTACTTTTAGCTGTCTCGTTGTCCTTCTCTGCTGTTTGCTTGTGACTGCTATCACATTTTATGATATTACATCTCACCTTAACTTCCGTGGACAAAATTTCCTTTCCTTGTATGTTTGTGCCTTCGCATCTTTAGATAATAAAAACAACAACAAAAATTATTTCAGTTTTAAGTTTAAAATAAAAATTTGGTGCACTTCTGACAAAAGCTTTTTAATTGGATTTATTGATCTGCTAAGAAACTTAGACACCAATTATCATTAAAATTCCCTCCCCTAAATGAACCAGTAAGAAAATCCACGACAAAACATGTGCATTATCATCATTAAAATAACGTACGTGCACAAAGATTTTTCCCAAAATGCAGCTCGTCATATTTGCAAGCAGAGCACATTAATCTCATGCTGCCATTACTAGGTCATTCAGCAAGTGTGTTTCATGTTTTGAAAATAATTGTACTGGAAAGCTCCTACGTGGGCTGGAAAGCTGCTGGACTTGAAGAGCAGATTATTCCTAGGCCACTTTATTACATGCCTAATTTTCTCTCTTGGCATTGTAAGGCAATGGAGAACTCACAGAAAAGTACGGACACTTAAGGAAAATACTATTACATCACCACAGATTAACCTGCACGTCTATTTTTAAACTGATGTCAATACAACAAAGATAAATATAAGAGGCTTGTGAATGAAAGCCAGCTTCTAGAACAGAAATATTTTACATATAAAGACAAGCAGAACAGATGAATCATAATACAATCATTCTGGATCACAAAATAATTCTTGCCCCCTGTTGGTATTAAGTACTATAAAAGTCAAACCTACAAAAACAGGGAAAGCTGTTGGGACTAAGCAAGGGTGGGAAGAGAGATTGGGCTGACTTTCTGCCTGTTTTTTTAAGATTTACCAATTATAAACAGACATATCTGGGCACCGATGACTGACATGATGCAGAATCTAGTTCTGAGTTATTAGAGGAGTAGTCTAATGACAACCCTTTACCGTAACCACAGCTGCACTGCAGAAAACAACATTAGACATCTGCCAGAAAGAAACACAAAGCATTTCTCTTCCTGCTTGTTGTGATAATGGCTAGTTCAGTAATCATCTTGTCTTTCACATTTTGTGATCACTTCATCTAGATGCTGGCACTGCTCATGAACTGAGGCATGACTTCTACCTGGGGAAAAATAACTGAAGTGTGTAACTTCACTCTATTTTTTTTGGAAGCCACAGTGTCATTTTGGGGGAGGAAAAAAAAAAAAAAAAATTAAAAAAGGACACAAACCAAACAGATTTAAAGGTATTTTAGGCCTCAAGGCATTTTTTCCATTAAGGGCAATCAAGCAGCAGCACAAATAAAATGTGTTACTTACAGCAGGTTGGCCCATTCTGGCATACAATAGATAAATAAATAATGCCAGTTCATTCTCCTCCCATGGGTTACAGCAGTAGGTTCACAACCAGGAGAAATGTCGTTTGTTTTCTGTTTGTCTAAAAAAACTACGACACAGTGGATTAAGAATCACAACTCAGTTGACATTTAGCTCTGTTTAGGAATGCAATTCCTCTGACAGACTAAGAGGAGAACCTTATTAAAATGCTTCTTTTTCTGATGAACAAATACAGTGAACACCAAAAGCGCCTAATCTTGCTGAACAACTAGAACAGAGCTATTTTGCTTGTTATCATCATCAGTGCTTTTGTAAGGTTTCGCTCTGTTTAAAAACATCTAAACATCCTATCTACACAGTGAATGAAGACAGGAACAATTTTCACTAAATTACACAACATAACAAATAATTCACATGCAATAACCCAGACAATGAGCAACACAGTGACCAGAATAAGTATACCTGGCTAACGAGAATTAAGTGGTGATCTTGGATTTTGTGAAAATTCATACGCTAGCCCTGCTTCTTATAAACAGAGACATTGCCAGGTGACAAGGAGTGTAAATGATACAAGCATATACAGTGTAGGTCAAATTAAGTAATTTGTACACTTTTCACAAGATAGGTAACCTTTTCCCTAAATGCCAAATATTTCAGATAGAAGACAATATTTAAAACTTCAAAGTTTTGTATGTACTAGTATATATTTTTCAAATCTCAATCTTTATTTTTAGTACTGAAAACAAGGATAACATCAAATACTTTCACTCTCTAAGTCTCTAATACCTCAACCTTATGCCCAACAACAAAGATTTCAGCAACATGGTAATAAACCTTTCCATATTTCCAAAAACGATCTATGGGTTGTAGTTCTGCCCTGCTCCTAACAAATTCAATCAATAAAAGATGTCAATCCTTTTTTCTGCCAGACCTCAAAGTGCTGAAATGTGGACTTCATTATGCACCACATATAGCTGAAAACCACTCCATTCCCAGATGAATTAATAAAAAACAAACTATGGCTGTCTCAGCCAGGATGCCCTGGGAAGCTGCAAGGACAGAAAACCTCTCCTGTCTTCTTTCCCCAGTGTCTCCTGAAGGACAACATGCCTGCAGGTCCCGGACAGTGACAGAGAACAAAGCAGCAGCTTCTGAAGGATGTACCCAAGCAACGTGACAGTGACACACTGGTGCAACCCCTCTGCAGTCTGGTACCACTTTGCCACCACTCATCACACCCGTGTGCAGCACAAGTCTGCGCTCTTCCCATGAGCAAGACCCACAGATCTGCCTCACCAAGCAACCAAACCACAGGGCATATATGGAAACCCATAACCTTAAATCTAACCATAAATGTTACATACATAAGACAGAGGGACTGAAGAGGTACTGATGACTTAAAGTACTGAATTATCACTGCAATACCATTGCGATAATGACAAAATTTGAAATAAATGGCCTAGAAAGGGTCCATTATAAACACTGATGACAGCAACAGCTGGGGCAGAAAAGTATCCCCATTCCATGCAGAAATTTGAATTAAGAGACCAGGAAACAAGTTACCAGAAGAGCTGCTGGAATTCACTAGGTATAACTTGGGATTTTATTGTGCCTTCACTATTAACACATGAGTCATTAGTACAGAAATTATTGCACTAATAAAGACACGTGGCAATGAGAGAATGGAGCAAAAGGGACAATACAAAAGTTTCTGCTTATCTTCCCTGTGTCCTCTCCTCCGCCTGCTTCCCTCCCCCTTTCATGCACGTACACACACACACACTGTTTTCACCTAACTCTGGAAATAAATGAAACCTGTTTTGCTAAAATAAATTTCCAGTAACAGTGACAGCATTTTTACAGACCAAAGCACTCGTCCGTGCCTCGACATCTCTCCTTGCATCCCAAGAATGGTGCTTATCGCCTCACTTTTACCGCCCCATCTTTCTCTCCCTCCACGGCTTTCATCAGCTACCTCAACAACAATAAAAGTAGCAGACGTTACATCAATCACATCAGAATAAATCAACAGAATTAAGTCATTCTTCTTTGCTAAAAAAGAGGAGTGACAGAGGAAGCAACTGACTGGTATCCTTTTCCTTAGAAATGGACTTGCAAAGATTTTGAGTAGCTTTGTCTTGCATAACTATTACATCCCAAAATGCTCTTGTGCATCATCTAGGACACATTTCTCCCGCACATCATGACCTCTCCAAGTAGTAACTCAAAAGTTTGGTGTGGATTCTCCAGTGCATTTGTCAAGGAAATAAATATGTCACGATCTCTGTGCTTAGAAAGACAACAGCCCATAGGTAATTGCAGTTAAGTGACATCAACACTTTTGTGTTTTTCCATCACTTGTTACACCAAAAGTGAACAAAACACCACTGTGTGCAGCATCTTGCCTGCTCCCATCCCTGCACTGCCCCACGTAAGGACAAATGAAAGTTCTTCCTTTTCATCTAGATATTTTTAATCATTTGGAAAAAACTGGAAAATTCTTACGTGCTAAAGCAGCTGCTTTTCCTTCTATAACCAAATCAACTGACACCAGGATTTTGACAAAAGTTCTTATCTGAGATATGCAACACATTGACCAGCCAATAAACCCTTAAGTGGCAGTGCTGGTGTTATTTTCTAAATAATAAAATGTACGCACCACCTGAGTTTTGCCATTTGTGGTCATCAGCAAAGCAAAACAAAAGTATAAGCAGAAACAAGAAGAAATAATCTCAAAGCATTCTTTTTTATGCTTTTGTTTTGGTTTTGTTATGGTAGTAGAAGGTTTATCTAGAGCACGGCAAGTCTTCAATGCCATGGTATGCATATTTAAAACACTAGTTAGTAAGATCAAGTAAATTCATTATTATCCTGCAGTTCTGCAACTGACACAGGCTCCTGGCAATACATGACTAACTACAGCTTGTATTATTCAAGATGTTGCTACAAATAGGCCTGAAATTCATGTTTGAGTGGAGGAAGAGCACGACCGAACACCAGCAGAAAGAGCAGGAAACTGTGGAGCTGTGGTTAATATTTGGCTTCTAAGCATCTAAAATTATTTAATGAGGCTTGAGGTACATGTTGTCCTTCAATATATCATCCCTTTGGGGAGGGGACAGCTGAACCTTCAGTGTCCTAAAAACTCTAGTTGTGTATATTTATTATTTTAGACACAATTTTTCTAGCACTGTATACTCGCAGGAAATGAATAGAATTTTCTTTAAGCTCCCAAGTTTTAAGGAAAATTAGAAAGCAAAAGAAGCAAGAATTTGGAACCAAAGGCAGCATGTTGACATAGTGCTAAGTAGAGTCTACTGGGAAAAGCAGAAAGAGGTATAATTCATGGTGCTACGGACATGCCCTTTTCTATCACATCAGAATTTTTAGGACAATTCCTATTTCATTTCTCTAGTCTCGATTAACATAAGGAGGTGCCTGTAAACAGGGAAGCAACTCAGTTCCTCTGCATTAGGTGACTAAGAAACACTACCTCTCTAAGAGAAACACGAAATACAGAAATTCCAGATTAGATGACTGATAACACTCCCTAAAGCTGAGGAACTACCAAAACTAACCTTTTAAAGTCACTTACACCAAACATATGATCTGGAATCCTATATACAACATGCTATATGCTCAAATACGGCCACAGTCTCACACCCAGTGTCTTCCCCACACAGAACCGTGCACTCACCCACCATGTTTCTATTCTGAAAGCCAGGCAATCAAAGCATCTGACTGCTCTAACAGGGGTAAGAAAAAAGAACAAAACAAAACAAACAAACCCCACATCGTAACACTTTCCAAGCACTGTGTAGATAAAACTCTAAAAGGAAAACCCCTTAATTCAGTAGATTATTTCAGAAATGCAGATCTCCAGCATATCAAGATGATGAGATGATTTCCATTGTTATTCTGCACTAACTCACAGAAAATACTGTAGCATAAATCTTAGCATGTAAATTGCATGAGAAGTTTCACTGTTACCCTGCATATTGAACCACATTTATTAGCTGAATCTTAGATATAAATCTTATAAAGATTAAAATTCACGATTCTTATAACTCAGAGAGGGATTTTTATGCATCACGCAAGGGTTACATTATTAATATTAATTTGTTCCTTCACATTTCCTGGACTCCAGCTGATTCCCACATGTTGTTACTGTTATTTTCACTAAAATATAGAAGAAAACCAAATTGCAAAAGTGAGTTCTTGTGACACAAAATAGTTCTCATATGAATTCTATACTAAATACCATAATGCAGAACATTACAACAACCATCTAATGTCAATAATGTTCAAAATTTTAAAACTGAGCTATTAAAACTGTAACAGAATATAAAAACTATCTGCCAAAGAGGGCAAGAAACTTCTAATTGTAAGCATAAGGATGTCCTTAAAATGCAAAGTAGACGCTCCATGTCTCACCTTCAAGTAACAGAGTTCAATAATTCTTCCTACTTTTCATCAAGCCTCACAGAATTCGGGCTCTCTCTCCGCTGTGGGCAAAGTTTAATTTGATGACCATTCACCACCCAGGAAGTACAACAATAGGAAGCTAGTGTTTACTTTTTCCTGCTGCAAAGAGTTTTGTCCCTTCTCTCCAAGAATTTGAAGCCATTTGCCAGATAGCATCAGTGGAATTTTCTTGAAACAACACAAATTAATAGGTAGAATGTCCTAAACTTAGGAACAGAAGAAAGAATTCAAGAGTTCCTTGATGTTTTCTGGACAAAACACAGGAGCTTCACCACAGCTGAAAGTGAAGTTCTGTCCATACTGGGCAAGAATCAGTTTCTGGAAAAGGTCTCAACTCATTTCCCATGGGTTGGGTCTGACAGCACAGACAAACTTATTTCAGCTGGTCACCGCTACTGCATGCTTTGTTCTGGGCTCCAGAACTGGGTGGAAAAGGCATGGAAAGAGAAATTCACTGACAGCTACCAACAAAAGAATTAGCTATAGTTCTTCTCTTGTAATTACATGAGGAGCAGCACAAGCCATCCTAACAAAACACATGCAACAGAAAAGTGTCCCGCTTGTCAGCCCTCTGGTACTACACAGATTTTGGTATTTGTGTAAAACTTAACTCCATAAAATATTTACCATTAGCTGCAGGGCAGTCTAGCTGCTGATCTAATAACTCACATCAGAAGAGTAAAAAAGTGTCTCACCAGCACACATGAAAGGCATGAAGCAGAACAGCCTGCACAAGGTGAGAAACCAATATGGATATTATTCATTAATTGCAAGCTACTGATGGCTTAATTGCATATATTGCACAAAGAATCTGTGAGGAACACCAGTTTCATCTTGTTCATCAAATGTTTGCAAGCGTTCAAAGGATTATTCATCTTTGTTTAACATGATCACCTGATCAGAAACACAGCAGAGATGGCAAACTGAATGACTCTAGATGAATAAATACATCAAAAACCAACACCATCCTACCCATAGCAGACTAAAGCCAGCTTTCTCAGGAAAACAGCACTCAGGCTTTCCCCCAGAAACATCTAATCCATCTGATACCACATTTCACATCTCGGTTCTAAACATTATTTGCTTGAGAAACAGTTGCAGAGCTTCCCAAGAATAGGAGTGAGGGAGGAGAGATAAAGTTTGAAAAATGCAGCATTTTAAAAACTGTTTTGATATTGAGTTTTACAGAGCATCTTAACAGTGCTAGTAGTTACATGAGTAATTAAATAATTGACTAAATTGGCATTGTTCTTCTGGAAGGAAATTTACTTCCTCCCTCCCCTTTCAAAGAGGGAAGATAGAAGAAACAGAAGAGGGAAGACAGAGGAGAATTACAAGGCTATAAAGAATTAGATTTACACATATTTGAGCAAAGTTTGAAATACAGTATTTCATTCAGAAGTACACACTTGCTACCTCTGGATTTTTTGCAGGAACTTGGGATCTTAGTATGAAGGTTGTAATGCAGAAGTGGGAAAAATAAGAAGGGTTTGAACTAAAAAATAATTTTTAAAAGATCTAAGAGAATAAACAGCCAAGAATGACAGAGAATACAGACTGAGGGAAGGAATAAATTCTGCTCACAGAGGTTCACACTTCCCAATGTCACTACGAAGAGACAATTCAGAGAAAGTGTTGCAGATACTTCAAAATTTTGACAGCTCAACAAAATCTGTCCCCATAGCTGAAGTTCCCCTCCTACTGACAGCAAGAGCTCTACATGTGTTTCTGCTATGCCATTACCTGGCCATTACCATTGTCCAACATTCATGGCGTACATTTCACCTGTGAAAAAACACATCATCAGAATAGCATGTCTATAATTCAACTCAGAATTATGTTCTGCTACATTTATGGAAGGGAGGAGAGAAAAAAAAATATATATATATATATATCTCCAGTTCTAGAGATATAAACTATTTTTGCTACACAAAGTTAGCAAGAAAACAACATTTATCTCAGTAAAGCAGGAGTTAGGAGGAAGTGGCAGAAGAGGGGTAAATTGGTCACAATGCCTTTGACAAGAGGTAGTTAAAACACCAGTCATCAATTCTAGAACTTCTCCACTTAGTGGGAAACAAAAAATCTTCAGCTTCGCAGTGACATAATCTCAAAACCTAATAAAGTGAAGAATTCCACCTTCTGTCCCCCATCTTGTGACCACACTGTTCCTGACAGGACTTGAGTTGCGTTCAGAGTTCCCAGAGAAAACAACCTGCCAACATGCTCTTTTAACCCACATCTTCAGGTCATGAGAACTCCACTAGAGACATCAAACACTGGGACAGGATCTTTCTGTGGTAGCATTTGATCACCATCTCCAGCTTCCCTGTAGTGGTAGCCCACGTCTTCTGGAGTATTAAGACATGGGTACACAAGCAAAAATTAATTAATTGTTGAAGAATTCAGCAGCCATTGTTTGGTATCTCGCTATACCACCTGCTGCCCAACTTAGCAGTTCAAGGCTTTCCCTGCTGAAATGGGAACGTATAGAACACGAACACTGGACAATATCCAACAACAGCCAGAAGTTCTATTTTAAGCATTAGTGATGCTAAGTCTCAAACATATCAGAGCAACAACCACATTTAAATGGAAAAAGGGTGCTTCAAATATAAACCCTCATTTCTAAGTATAAAATGCTAAGTAATTACCAGATGCTATCAGTGCTAATGACTAGAAACTGGTATGACCATCCACAGATAAACTTGATGACAGAGCAACACAAATAGACCACAAAATCATTACTCCCTTAGGGAAACTTTAACACAAACAGTATGTATATTTAGTCTTTTCTTTAGAAACCAGTTGAAAAACTACATTTCTCTAGAAGCAATAGAATTTAATGGATGGTACTCTGAAAGTATTGATGCAAAGGCCAAACATGTTATGGTGTATACGATGCTACTGTCTCTCCCATCTTCTCAAACATGCAAAACTAAACCTAACCATTTGGACCAAGGCCACAAGTATCTCATAGCCCTTCCTATGATGTACTCATGATTGGCCATGGCCAAATTACTAATACAAGTCAAGTTACTGCACTTACACACCTGGAAAATTGACTAATTTTTTTGGAGGGAGCATATCATACACTCTGTTAATGACTTACTACTGAATCTCTTCTCAGACAAATGCAAAATTATGTCAGCTCCACTGGCTACAGAAAAGCACAAACAAGCAGAGCTGGGTATATTACTACAGAGACAAAAATTATCTATTTACCTTACAGCACTGTTAACCTGCAGTGGTAGATATAGCCTACAAAAGAAGGAAAGGAAATAATACAACAAGAATAACAAAAATACAAGTCCTTTCAGCACTACTTTGCTATAGATATTTCAGCATGGTGTTAAATTCTACCCTTCCAGAAAACCTTTATTCTACATTGCATGGTTCCATGTTAATCACTGTTAACAGTTCTGTTTGGAACAGGCAAAGGAATCAATTTTAGGGCTTTCATATATACTTATCACCATCTAGTCACTTACATAGTTAATTCCTTAAGAGAAGGAATTCTCTTTAGAGAGTAAATTAAGCACTTGGGATCTTTTAAGAATTTGAAACTACAAATTTTATTTGGTCAATAATCTGAATATTTGGTCAAATTTGTACACCAGAAAGCATGTCAGCAACATACAAGCAGAACATGAAGGAGCAAAGAGTGCTCAATATCTTTATTAATTATCTGATTTGGTGAGACACTCTTCTTCTTCATGAGACACTCAGATAGAACATAAGTAACCAGGTGGCTTGACAAATATCCCAGTACTGCAATAGTTTTATCCCCAGATCCCGTATCTCAAATGCAGAGTTCAAAACTTCCAAAACTAGATTTTTTTGACAGTGATGATCTATCCCAGCTCTAAGTCTTTGAAGCAGGAAACCTCTGGCTTGGTGGCAAGGTATGGATCAGCTGCCCCACAATACTTCAATACTGAAGTTCAGAGGGATCATTTTATTGTGTACTTGCTAAGGTTTGTCATTGGTTCAGCATTACAGAAACACAAGGAACATGCACTGCTGTTTTTCTGAGCAGAACACAAACTCTACATCAAATAAAAATCCACACTAAACTAGAGGTGATCTAATTTGTAGTTTTGACAAACTAAGCCTACCACAGAAAAAGGTTAGGGAAATTCTGCCTTATTCTACAAGGGAAGAGGACAACATTTATTTTTTAAACTTAACAGGTTCATGTCTTACATTATAGTTACCTTTTAAAACTCCCTAGAAGATAGCACTTATAATATCTGAGATCTGGGATCGAAAGTAAGATTAGATAGGAAAAGCCAAGTTTAGTCTTCAGATTAATGCAGAGCTCCCAGTTGTCTTGCCAAAGACCAGCAATTTATCCAAGGAGAAAAAACAAAGACACCAGTGGGGTGTATTAATATGTTATCACCACAACACAAGACAAATCAGCTAAATTAGAACTAACTACAGAGCTGGGTGCTGAATGACACGCTGGATGTTTTAAAACTGCTTTGGTCATAAAGTTCTTTTTGCAACAATACGGTAACTGATGATGTCTCATTGATATGCCTAATAAAATTCTGCATCCAACATTTCAACAAGAGGGAAAGAACATTTTTTTGGCATTCCTCAGAAAAAAAAAAAAGTTTAATGTTATAGCCATGTTTAGGTGTTTATCTTTTTACACCTAAAAAATTCAACACAATTCAGTATGTTATGAAATACATGCACATGAAGTACACTGAAGTAAAACAGTTTTGACACAGTCACTCAAAACCCAGCTAGAATCCCTACAATGAAAATTAATCACCTCACAGCAGAGTCACTTGATAGAAAATAAGTGGGTTTTTGTTCCTTCGGTGCAAGGATTGTTGCAATTCCTATCCACCAACCACCTATTATTTTCAACACAATTATTTTACTATAAACCCCTATGATCACAAAAGGTGGGGGGAAAAAGAAAGAGAAAGTAAAGCTTGAATGAGGTCATGGATAAACAATAAATCAACAGCTGCTATTAGTTCACTTTAAAATATCTAAGTGTTTCACATAAGGATAAATGCAAACTGGCCAATTCTGAAAAATTGTGTACCTCACACTGAAAACTCTGGAGACAGCCTTTAGTTAATTAAGCAGAGGTTATTCAAGATACAATTAAATACAATTCTGTTGTGCCATCTCTTGATTTTCATGTCAGTAACACACGCACTGTATTAATACACTGTAAGTTGATGGACTGGTCAGAGGCTGACAGTGTAAGAAACAGATTAATGCATCTCAAGCTGCTGAAGGATTAACCCTTTTATCAAAAATGAATACAATGACAAGACAGGGCAATGCAGAACATCCCTGGATAAAAATCAGATGTCTAATTAAACTTTTGGATAAACAAACAGCCTTGAGAGACTGCAACTGCTTTCTAGAAAAGGAACGAATTTAACCAGCAGCTTTTTACTACTGCTGTTTCTATGTAATATCTCTTGACAAGCACCCACGCTACTCTGACCCAGCTTAAACATTTTCTTATTTACTTATTACCTACATATCAGAGACCAGATCCCCAAAAGCAAGCTTTCTCCTGTTTCCTAAAATTTCATCCTCTTATTCTCATAACACTACAGCCCTCATACCATGCTCCAGATGCCTGAGCAAATTAGCTTTCTCCAACCCTTCTTGGTTTGTATTGGCATTATCTCGGGAAAAGGTAATCCTTGACAGACAAAAGTGTTCGATTTTCCTCACCACCTTCACCTTTCTCAGTGCAGTTTCTTAGAAATCTGAAGTAGCAATTAAGATTCTCTTGGGTGACATTATCTGTGTAGCTTTTCACTGACATTTTCTGCCTCTTTTGTCTTTATTTTGTTCTTTTGCCTTCATTGGCTGGATCAATTACTGAAACGTGACCTGTGACATACACCAGTTATAACAAAGAAGCCAACTTTTTCCCCTTGTGTAACTTCACCAACTCCAGTGGCTCCAAGCCAGATACACATTCATTCTGACATAGGTAGAACAATGTGTATGGTATGCCAGTCACGTTTTCATTTGCTCTGCATCTCTCTCACACCAAAAGCAAAATTCTCCTCTCTTCAGGCTTCCCGTGCCTCCTATTCCATCACTACTCTTCCCTTTCTCCTTCCAAGACATGTGAGTACAACACCATGTTCCTTGCCCTGAAGGTGCAACCTCTCTTCATGCAACCCAACTCACTAAACACCCCTTTATCTGTAGATCCATCATGTGTGTCCCACAGCTCACTCGTACATTACTGAGAGAATGGGAGAGACCCTGTATCTGTCCCTCTGCTCTGCCGAGACCCCCCTGCAGTGCTGGTCCAGCTCTGGGTCCTCAGCACAGGACACACATGGAGCTGCTGGAGAGGGGCCAGAGGAGCCCCGGGAATGACCCGAGGCTGGAACAGCTCTGCTGGGGACAGGTGAGAGAGTTGGGGTGTTCAGCTGGAGAAGAGAAGCTCCGGGACACCTTAGTGCACCTTTCAGTGCTTAAAAGGGACCCATGAGAAAGACGGGACAGACTTTAGAGCAGGGGCTGTTGTGACAGGACAAGGAGTGTTGGTTTTAAACTAAAGGAGGGAGATTTAGGCTGGACATGAGGAAGAAATTGTTGCCCTGAGGGTGGTGAGAGCCTGTGCCAGGTACCCAGAGAGGTGGTGGATGAACCATCCCTGAGACATCCCAGGCCAGGCTGGACGGGGCTCTGAGCACCCTGAGCTGGTGAAGATGTCCCTGTCATGGCAGGGTATGGGACACGAGGAGCTGGGAAGGTCCTGCCACTCTTCTGCAATTCTATGATCTGAATACATATCTCCAGTTTTTCTTGTCTCACCTTTCTCTTGCATCATCTTGTGTTGTGCAACCTGGACCACTGTTATCTTATAGACCCACAAACCTAAGTCTGAAGGACACCCTGTTAATTAAGCAAATAGTTCTGTGTGCAGCAAAACTAATGAAGCTTCATTTCCTATGGCTGTGCCTCCAGCAGTGGAGCAGCAGCCCCAGCCCTGCCCCTCTGCAATGAGCCTGGAGCCCTCCTGCATCTCCTGTTTACCCTCATAACCACAGAACTGGAGACAGACAGGGAGGGATGTGGGTAAGAACCTGCCCACTCACTCAGCTTGATGAATCAGCCAAGCTCCAGCTGGTGAGGAGATGCAAATTATAAGGGGAGCAGCAGTGCTCCTGGAGGGATGTTGTCATCTCCTGCCCATGAAACACTCCAAGAGCTTTCCATCGCCCTCAGGTCGCTTGCTCAAGGGTGCAAGACAAGTCCTGCAGCTCTCAGCTGTGTGGAGGTGACTGGATGCCACATCTGGGGTTAGGAGAGGTTTGGCCATGGAAGCCTGCCATATGGCCTTTGGAAGCCGGAAGAAGGATGATGTTTATTTCTTCATCCTAATAAACCATTTTCCTTTTAAAGGGTAGCAACAGTGTATAAGTTTCTTGCCAACAAATACAGCAGTTATGATGCCTTCCTCTCCCGAAAAATATTCAAGGACAGCTTTGACTAGCAATCAGTCTTCAGAGTAGAACTAGATCAGAACCTAAGAATCATAGAACTGATGTAGTTGGAAAAGACCGTAGAGATCATTGAGTACAATCACCCACCCCTGTCCCTGCCCCATGTCCCTGAGAACCTGATCTCCATCTGTCCAGCCCTCCAGGGCTGGTGACTCCAGCACTGCCCTGGGCAGCCTGTTCCAATGCCCCACAGCCCTTTGGGGAAGAAATTGTTCCCACATCCAACCTCAACCTCCCCTGGCGCAACTTGAGGCCGTTTTCTCTGCTCCTGGCGCTTGTTCCTGGGGAGCAGAGCCCGACCCCCCTGGCTCCAAGCTCCTTTCAGGCAGTTCAGAGATCAGAAGGTCTCCCCTCAGCTCCTTTTCTCCAGCTGAACCCCCAGGTCCCTCAGCCGCTCCATCACACTTGTGCTCCAGCCCCTCACCAGCTCCGTTCCCTTCTCTCCACTCGCTCCAGCACCTCAAGGCCTTTCTTGGTGTGAGGGGCCCAGAACTGCGCCCAGGATTTGAGGTTTGGCCTCCTCAGTGCTCAGCACAGCGGGACAACAACTTGCCTAGTCCTTCCTTCCCATTTAGTACTCAAATTTAAGGGTTTTTCTTCACATAAGACTTCTCTCGAGTGTTGTCCTTTACTGGAATCAAGATAATAATCCTATTCACTGTAACAGAAGTTTTATTCAATTCTGAGAAAACTAGACCTCTTCTGGGTTACCCATGCCCAATGCAATACCACTATATTGTACTTCAATTTAGATTATTTTTTTTAAATCATAGAATCATATTATTAATGAAACTATTTTAAAATCATAGAAATAGTTTGTCTATGTCAAAAAGTACAATCCACGAGTAAATCCACACAGGAGCGAAATTTGCACTGTCAGTCTTCCCATCCACCACAGTAAGCTGTGTTGCTTTTCTCTAATGACAACTGTATTATTTCAGTTTAAAAGCAAAAGAAATTTGACTTCTCATGAGATTTCGCTTTTCCTCACCATCTCCTGTAAAAAAACAAGTAGGTCTTTTTGTGTAATTATTTGCTGAAAACTCCAACTGTCTGGATCCTTGATCCAAGAGGAGGCAGCATTTGATTGCCCCTGTATTTCAATCACATTTTAAATACACTTTAAAGCAAGCTGTAATTACAGCATCATTTTACTTTTAGATAATTTATTTTTTGTGATTCTGTTAGTTAATAGAATTCTTTTTGACCTTTGGACATGCGAGGCTACTGGGCAATCAAAATCAGGACACCTCTGAAATTCTGTGCTGAAGTGAAACTTGGATTTGAAAAATATACATTATTCGTAACACACGTTACCAGACTTGTAGGCCCAAATCCTTAGAGGGGTGTAAATGCCATGACTGAAGTTATGCAGGGACCTTATTGCTCTGGGGGTGCAGCACGTAGGTGTGCAAGACTTGACTCCTGACATATTGAACTGGAAACTCCTGCTGGTCACAGTGGGAGGTACTTGCTCTGTAACAGACCACTGAAGAGCATCACACACAAATTAAGACAGTCCAACTGTGCTTTGTAGCCTGGGTCTCATTTCCACAACTATCCCATAGCTCAATGAAGCTGGTGAATTAAATAAGGTTTAATACCCTAAGCGAGGTTATACCTCTAGAGATGAGAAGTGCAGAGGATGGGCTGACTACGGAACAGCAGAACAGCTGTTTCAAATCATCCCACCAAAACAAACATCATTATCAGCAGCTCTGCAAACTCCACCAACACACAAGGGACATAACCAGCTTTATTTAGTACCAAAAATAGCAATTCTGGTATGCAGGCACAGCCCAAGTTAATACTAGAAGCTGCTTGGAGGAATTGGCCATAATCATGCTAATTAAAGACAGGTGTTAGAAAGCTTGGGTACCACTTTGTTTTCATTAGCAGTATTCTCTCCAAATGTTTTAACTGTACCTTGTTCAAGCGTAATACCCACACAACTAAATAACAATTGACATATTTTGTAAATAAATGTTCTTTTTCTTTGCTAAACAGCAGAACAACACTGAAAAAAACCCCACACCTTTTCATACCTATTACTTGCTAGATGCAGCAGTCTTTAAAACAGAAGAATATCCTGTAGTCCTGAGCAATAATACTCAAAATACATGATGAATTTTTGTGAGCTGGGGTGGCGGGAGAAATGGACTGATGACTGCTGGGAAACATCCACTTCATAAACACAAATCAAAATAATCCCAGGTCAAGAAGCAACAGCCTAAAATATTTACAAACTTGATTTATACAAGGGATAAACACAGTAATTTGGACTCAGCATGGGGCTTATCCCCAGAACAACCCATGGGACTCAGACACAAAGTTAGGCCTGGGTCCCATGTTAAGCTGAGGGCTGACTCAGAAGTAATCACAGAACCACCACTGCCCTTCTCCAAATCAGGACCACAGCTTCTTTTTGACACCAAACGCACATAGCATGCCTTTTACTTCAGTCACTCATTTCTCCCTAATTAAGACATAAGACAATATATAATATGTATTAGCCAACTATTCTGGCAAAAAGTGGATGACTGCTTAGAATTACACAAACTCCAGAATGACTCATGTGTTTTGCACTTTTCTCGCAGTAAATTTATTCCAGGATTCAGCAGCCCCTATCAACACTAGCTTCAACACTTAATTCAGATCTGACAGTCGGAAGAGCTATGGCTTTATACAGCGCCTGCCGCCACCAGCGGGAGAAGAACAACTATTTCATCAGCCTGAACCGACGGCTGCACATGATGACACCTGGTATGTTCTGCCAATTAATTACCTACTGTCTATTAAATTTGTACTAGTGGTCGTTATTCGTGTGTCCTGCAGAAATTCAACAATCCAAATTTGGAATAAGCAGGCAAGGAAAAAGCGGAGGGAGCGTCAAGGACAGAAACCAGCAGCGACGGGCTGTCACAGAGATGCTCTGGGGACAGGTGGGACAGCGTTGCGATGAACCCCCAACTTCATCCTGAGGGGTACCACCCCGTGCGGTTTACACATGGAAGGTCGCGGGAGGTCGCTACCGAGTGCGAGCAGCCCTGTCACGCACGGCGGACACGGCCCCGCCACGCTGCCCATCACGATGCGGGGGTGCGGAGGAGGAGGCAGCCGAGCCCCGCGGGGGGGAAGGCGGGCAGGGCAGCCCCGCGGGGAGCTGGGCGGTTCCCCCCCGGAGCGGTTCTCTCTCTCCCCGAGGCGAAGGGCGCCCCGCACCAGCGGGCAGCATCCCCTCCCCGGGGACCACCTTCCCGCCTGCCCCCCGCCCAGAGCTGACGGCACAGCCCCGCGGGGGCCGACACTCACCTCGCTGCCGTCGCCCTCCTCCGCCCGCTGCTCCTTCCTCCTGCCGGCGCTGGGCGAGCCCTGCAGCAGCTGCTCCAGGCAGGCGGTGCTGGGCAGCGAGGAGCTCTTCTGGTGGGACAGGTGCGCCCCGGGCCGGCGCCCTTCCTTCCCGCCCTTGTGCCCCTCATCCCCGGCGGCGGGGTCGTCCCGGTGGCCGGTCGGCGGCCCCTTGCCCTGGGGAAGCAGGTGCTCCCGCAAGCGGCGCAGGGCGGAGCCGGTCTCGCCGCCCGGCTCCAGCGGCTCGGCGGCCGAGCAGCACAGGTTGGGCTGGGAGGACGAGAAGACGCGGTCCAGCACTTGCCTCCGCCGCTTGAAGCCGCTCCACTTGGCGGCGGGCGGCAGGTCCCCCTTGCCGCTGGCCGGCGGCGGGGCGGGGGGCTCCGCAGTGCGGCGCTCGGCTGCCGCTCTCCCGCTGCCGCTCCGGCCCTTGCCCCCCAGCTGCAGGTTCTTCCACAGCCGGGCCTGGAAGGACACCGTGGGCTCGGGCTCGCCGGGCTTCTCCCCCGCGGCCGCCCGGGTCTCCTTGCCCGTCTCCATCCTCCCCCTCCTGCTGCTGCGGCGGCGGCGGCTACGGGAGCAACAGCAGCAGAGCCCGGCGGAGCCCGGCGCCTTCACTCCCGTGCGGGGCGGGCCGGAGCGGCGTCCGCCGCCGGGGAAGAGCGCGGAGCTCGGTCTCGGTCTCCGCTCCGCCGCGCCGCCCCGCGCTCAGCGCCGCACGGCTCAGGGCTGGCGCTGCAGCCGCGCCGGGGAAGTTAAAGGAAGGACGAATCGCTTCCTCCCCAGCCCCACCAGATGGAAAGTTTGCCGCCGTGAGCAACCCCCGGGCGCTCCCCCGGTGGCCGCGGCGGGGGCGGGCTGCGCGGAGCTGGGCTGCGCAGGGTCGCGGAGCCCGGCGGAAAAGTTAACGGAGCGGCCGCTGGAGGCTCGCCTATATATATACGTGCGGCAATGCAAGGACATAGCGGGAGTGGGCTTATCCTGCCCCCCTCCCCACCTGTATTTTGCATTGGTGGCAGCCGTACGGCGCAGGAGGGAGGGGGCACCCGGCGCTGCAGCCCCCGCTCCGTCCAGGCGGTGCGGCGATGCTGCGGGATCCCTGCACCCGGGGGACCCTCGGACCTCCGGGTGAAGGTGGGGACATGAGGCATCTTCCAGGGGGCTCCAGCGTCGGTCCCGGACCTCGGTGACCTTGTCGTGGGAAGGTTCGGATGGCTCAGGTGGCACCAGCCTCGGTACCAAAGACACCTGTGGGCAACCCTGCCCTTTGGAATGCAAAATGCACAGCCCGGACAGGCAGCTTCATTGACACGTACATTGTAAAAACCCTCAGCTCATCTGTCACGTTCATATTTTTTCTAAAAAAAAAAAAAAAATTTTATATATATATATATATATATATATATATATATATAAAATTGTAAATAATTACATTGTTTTATCACCATAGTAAGCTGCATTAATGGCCCCAACACTGCATCTTGGAATGCTTAATACTCTCTAAAGTTTCTTTTTCAATTGAAATAATAGCAACCTGCTCTGGGTGAAGATATCTCTGCTCACAGCAGAGGGTGGACTAGATGACCTCTGAATGCTCCTTTCCAACCTAAACTGTTCTGTGATTCCATGATTTCAGAACAGGTTTATATATTTCATGAAACGAACTGAAGCAAAAGAAATCTTTCTTGTGTACACTGAGCTGTGCCTTTATCCAGTGTACTTGAGGGTTTGTTTTCAAAAGTTGCTTCTTTACACCATCAAGGATTCATCCACCTATATTCTGGTGAGCTTTCCCAAAATAAGTGTGCAACCAGGCGTTTGAGAATACAACTTTCGCTGAACAGAGCAGGAAGAATACAATTTACAAGTACTGAGATAAAATGGACGTTTTCAATTCACCAGAGCCTTGGGAGCTCAGTCTACAACATTTGAGAAAATAGCCCAAATAACCTCTGAACCACTGGAGATTATTTTTGAGAAGCCCTGTCAGATAAGTGACATTTTAAGACTGGAAAAAGCCAAACATAGTCATAGTCAAAAAAAAAAATTGAGGATAGAAAATCACAGATAGGTCAACCTACTTTGATCCCTGGAAGCAAATACAAATAATCTGCTTCTAACCACCTGAAAGCAAAAGCATCAGATAGATTGCAAATCTCAAATGGATCAAAGCCTGGAGGAAGCTTATGTGTCTCCATTTCTGAGGTGACATCTTTAAATCAAAGAAGAAATGTGCTGAAATGGAAGCTCTTTAAAAGATTTGCTTTCTTGTAAATAGTGGATTTACTCAATGAGCAGGAATCAAAAGAATAAAAGAAAATGTTATTTTTTTCCTGTCTATACTGGGGAGAGTGACAAAGGCTATCTAAAGAAGCATTTCAATATATCATAGAATTATAATACAGTTTGGGTTGGAATGGACCTTGAGGATCATAATATCTGTTTCTGCCTTGTGTTTTTTTATTTTCACGTTAGAGTTGAAACAGCTTTAGAATAAGCAGCTTTTCAGATACAGAATAATTCCTATTAAAGTTATGGATAGGCATAGTAAGGTTACAACATTGTGTGCAGAACTGCTTATTCGACAAAATACAGAACCACTCTGATGTCTTTAAGTGACAGTTACTTTCAGCAGTGGTTACACTTTCCTATTTTAAAAACAAAAGGTAAATTTAAAAGACCACAAGTTTGTTGGATGTACAGATAAACTCAGTACAACAACTAGTCTCATAAGTGCAATAGTACCACATGGAAGCTCATGGCTAGGCGTAGTGGGCACAAGCCACAGAACTGTGTTTTGCATCCGGCTTCTGGCGCATTTTTGTGACCCCTGTGTTGAGTGGTCCCAAATAACATGTTGGCAGGCCTCCTGGTTATTTTTCCCCAAAAGCCAGCACGAGCTTTCCTCACATTGAAATTGTGTCATTGTATCATCATTTCTAAATGCATCTAGTCCATGTCCCTTTTATCTAACCAGAAAGTAGGTTTGCTCATAAATTAAAAAGGTCAAAGTAGCTCAGGCTGTTTAGCTGCTGAAACACTCATTGTCCCGGGGGGTGAAGTGGATCTGGACCAGAAGGCAGGATATGGCCACAGTGTAACAGGCAGGCTGGGATTATTCTAGCATTACGTCAAATCAATTCGCCATAAACAGTTTTATAATAAAATGAGTCATTCCGCACATTGAACTCTCTGAGTATCTTAATTTATTAAATCTGAAGCTGAACGTGGCAGAAAGATCACAGCAAGACTTCAAGCAACATTCAGATGGAAATCTCAACATTTAACAATAATATGGATGTAACACCTGTGCAGATGGGAATGACACTTTGCAAGGGGTACAAATAATCCTTTATTAGCCTTAATAATAAAAGAAGGATATCTGAAAACATTTCTTGATGCCCTATTGCATCAATATTTTATTAGCTAAACCAGAACATTAGAAAAAGGAAAAAAAAAAAAAATTATGTTTCACATATGAAACCATGGAGATTCGTAGTAGGTTTTTTTTTTTATTTCCAACATATCAATTGTACATGTCAAAAAAGAAGAACATTTTCTGAGGAAAGCAGCTATCGATATCCCCAGAACTGTATTTGATCTATCTATAGATGTCATTACATCAATTAGTGTAATTGAAACTAATGAAACAAATATACCACTCAATGTTAAGCACTGTGCTTTTTTATAAGATATATTTTCTAACATTCTTATAGATTGACCCAAAGCCCCAAATTCCTCCAGTGCTGTAGTTCAAATAAATATCTCTCTGTTTGGTTTTGGTTATTTCTGGAAAAACAAAACAAAACAAAACACAACAACAACAACAACAGCAACAACAACAACAACAAAATATTAATAATTTAAAAAACCCCAAACAAATAAATAAAAGACCCACACACACTACTTTGTAGCTTCTGATATTTAGGTCATTACCTATGTGTACTTGTGTTTGGAAACATACTTAAATCCTTAGTTAACTCCTCCTATTGAAACACCCTCCCTTTCAGAATCTAAAATACAGCAAAGATGGTAGCATTTTTAAATACATACCAGATGATTACGGAGCAATATTTGACTGGAGCATGGCCTTAGACTCAAAGGTTGAACATGATTTAGGTCTTCTCAGCCTGGAACCGTATTTTAACACTGTTTGCATGTGTTCACTGCTGTCATTTTGTCTTTTTCTTTCTCGATGTCTCTTCAGTATGAATTATTGTGAATTTATCTCTCCTTTTTCCATCGCAGTTATATTTCCAATGGAAAATTTCATGTCTATAATGGTGTTCTTAAGTATAGCCTTGAATGCTGATTTTTGCTAGCTCTTCTCCCCACAGTAATGATGGGACACAGGCAACCCACAAGTGAATTTCAGGTCTTGGCATGATAAGCGATATCTCAGGCAACTTCTCCCCAGCTTGTTGTGAGACATTTTGTATTATGCAGACTTGTTCTTTAAACCTTCTTGTCCACACCTGAAGTATTTTTACCAGAAACCTTCTGATTGGGATTAAGCATGAGTCAGAAATCTGGTACAGAGCGTTGTAGCCAGTAGCTAAGAGCTTTGAAATATAAAAAGAATTGAAACCATGTCGTATGGTTCGAAGCTCCAGGCAACCTTAGCTATAGGCAGTACTACAAGTCCTGTCTTCACCCACAAGTACACAGTAATGAGTACATCTCTTCTTGGATTTTATACAGATAATTATGCTCCTACCACATATGGCTCTTCTAATTTGACAAAACACAACATCTCACAAAGCCAATCGCAACTTAGCTCTGCAAAATGCTTCGTCGTCTTGCTGCAGTTTTGAATATTTTTAACCAACTACTGGGTTTTTTGGTTTAGCAATGACAATACAGATTCAGCCATTAATCCAGGATGGCACTGGTTTCAAAATGTTTTCCTGAAGTAAAATAACTCCCTTTCTATATTAGCAAAGTGCCATGAAGTTTATAGGATGCACTGTTACAAGAACTTGAGTCAATTTACTGGAGATTGATTTCCCTTCATTTTGTTTACATCTTTTGTCTCTAAAGTTTCAGCTTTCTGCCAAGGTTCCTTGGCTATTTGTTTAATCATTGGTGTTGATGCCTGACAGAGCTGCTACAACAACATGTGCGGGAAGGTCTAACTCAGCTTCTGGGAATAAAGGGAAAGAAAATTTTGCTGTAATTTTAATTTAGAAATTTAATTTAGAACTTAAAATTTAGAAATTATTTTTAAAGCCTCAATTTTATCTAAATTTGTCTGACATCCTCAGGATTTCTGTAGTTAATGTATATAAACATTAGCAAGCAAGTTGACATGTGATACAACATTTTAAAGTACCCTCTGCCTATTTTGTATTTTATCTGTGCTGATTTTATAATGTGAATAAATATTAATAAATATTTTTAATCCTTATATTCTTGTAGGGTCTTGAGAAATTGGTAGATTAAGGATTTGGCCTTCTCTCCTAGTCTAATCTTTATTTGCTAGCATGACCAGTATTTCTGCACAACAAAATATATCCATCAATTGTTATTTTCTCTTCCATGATTCATCTTGACTTCAACCTTGTTTTCTTTGTTCCTGTATTGTAAAACCCATCAGTGCTTATGATTCACAACTGATAGTCAAGTTGACTTTTACAGTTATCTTTGCTTATTGACCCAAGTGGTTTTATATCTTTACAAAATTCCAAGTTCATAATCTGTTAGATCAATGGGAAAACCTTGAAATGCTTCCACTCAGCACTTTGGTTAGGACAGGTTTTGGTCTTCCCTTCAGATTCTGTCAGGGTTACTGGGCCAGCTGTAGCTCCCTCCCCTTTCAGCCCCTCTTTTAAGGGAACTTCTTTTAGGCCTTTGCCCAGAATTCAGGTGAATTTCATGTTTCTCTCTTAGGCTGGGACCTGTGTATCTGCCCTGGTGAGACCACACCTGGAATCTTGTGCCCAGTTGTGGCCCCTCAGTTCCAGCAGGACAGGGAACTGCTGGAGAGAGTCCAGCGCAGCCACCAAGATGCTGAAGGGAGTGGAGCATCTCCCGTGTGAGGAAAGGCTGAGGGAGCTGGGGCTCTGGAGCTGGACAAGAGGAGACTGAGGGGGGACTCATTCATGGGGATCAATATGGAAAGGGGAGTGTCAGGAGGATGGAGCCAGGCTGTTCTGGTGACAACCAGTGACAGGACAAGGGGCAATGGGTACAAACTGGAACACAGGAGGTTCCACTGCAAGAGGAGAAGAAACTTGTTCCTGGTGAGGGTGGCAGAGCCTGGCCCAGGCTGCCCAGGGGGGTTGTGGAGTCTCCTTCTCTGCAGACATTCCAACCCGCCTGGACACCTTCCTGTGTAACCTCATCTGGGTGTTCCTGCTCCATGGGGGGATTGCACTGGATTGCACTTTCCAGGGCCCTTCCAATCCCTGACATTCTGGGATTCTGTGATTCTCCATGATTCCTATGTCACTCCAGGTATGAAGTTCAGGAGTCTTTATTTCCTTCCTTTGCACACAGAGTAGCCACAGAGGTGAGTGTCTAAGAACCAGAACATCATTTATTTTAGGATTAGGGAAAAAAAAAAAAAGTTTCAAAACTAGAAATACTCTGTATTCATCTTATTATAGCATCCTCTGTTGCTAAGCATCTCATCCTTCAGATCCTGCCTGGTTCCTTAGCCATCTTAACACAGAGCCTCTTAAATGTTCTCTTAACAGTTTTACTCTTTGTCACTGTCCTATATTTTTACCCTCTGGTCAAAAAAGCATCTCTGCAGGTTCATCTGGGTGTTAAGTGTCTCAGACATTGAGTGAATCTTTCTGGCAGTAATCCTTGAGCGCTTTCACATCTGTTGAAGCATCACGAGCAGCGAGCCGTTTTTTCTATTCCTGCTTGTTTGTTTCAGGTGTCTCCTGTTGACCCTCTATAATTATATGGGGAGCTGACTACATTCATTGTAAAACAGAGTTCCAAATACTGTGCTACCCAGAACATTTATTGATCTTTCAGTCAATACATTTAACCTATATCTCAACCAGCACAGAATACATTTAGAGAGATTAATGATTTTTTTTTTTATCTCTTAAACTTTTTGCATGTCATCCCTGCTTAAAAATAATCTCCCAAACAGCCTTCTTGTTTTATAAGATCTCAATAGTCCAAGAGGACATAAGCTTTATGATTATTTTTCATGTTAACATCACTCACATTTAGAACAGCCTCCTGATTCCTCAAATGGCAGCAGGGACCTGCAACACAATGAGAAATTTCAATTCCAGTTGAAAGGAGAGATTGTGGAGGACTCATATGATCTCTTCCATTTCCTCTTCCATCCTAGTACCAGCATTAGGATGAGTGGGGAAGGAAAAAGCTGATTGGAGAGTCATTTGGAGCTTACATATATATATATATATATATATATATATATATATATATATATATATATATATATATAAAATCTGAATCATACTGCCTTTTTCTGTTACTTCAGTCACCAAAATCTCAAGTTCCTTTACTTACAACTTCTCATACAAATAGTTTATTTGGTTCTCCTCTATTCTAGAAGTATTAATAATAAAGGAAGCAATCTACCTAAACTCATATTATCACTCTTTCTAGTTTTGAACATATGACTTACATCTACGTATTGTACAGACTCTTTTCCCAGATAAATTCCTCCATAGACCACAGTGATTTTAGGCACAGAATGTAAATTCTTCATTTTTCAATCTCTGATCTTTTTGTTTAGTCTTACATTACACCTTATGTAAGACCAGTCAAGTATTCCATTCTATGTAAAAATAAATACTTTTTGACTGCTGGACTTCTGGACTATCAGTTTGAGATACAATTGCATCAATCCTCAACCCACATCTTGTCTAACCTTGTTATTTTATTTTATTTTAATGAGTTCAGTACTGTGTTTGTTTGTCTCTGTTGTTTGACCTCAAGTATCTCTCTTTACTGCATTTCAGCATGAACATACTATGATCCAACAGTATATTAGCTCTGGACCTTCCCTGTTTATTTATCCATCTGCTCTGCATTTCCCAAAATACTTAATTGCTGCTTTTTTCCTAAACCACTTTACTGTTTCCTTGAGGCTACATGGGATTTCCTAACACCGTCATTAGTATTCTGCATAACTTTTTCCCCTCTCTTTTGCAAAACTTTTGTTCTAGGAAATCTATTGCCTGCAATTCTGCTGCTGTTTTCACTTTTTTAATTTATTGGGTGAGAAGTGAATTTAGTCGCTATGTTACACTGCTTGTACAAACTATAAACCTGGTTGTTTATAGCTGCCTGATAGGTGTCTGGGTCATATTTTTTAAACTATTTTCATGTCTAAGGACATAGAAAGCTTTCTGGTGTGAAGTTAAAAAATGCCTTGGTTCTTAATTTTGACTGAGAGTTTTAGCACCTTGGTTGCCTGTAAATTCAACCTTTTCCTTATAACTGCTTGTCATGGTGCCCAAATAAAAGAATACTCTGCTGTCTCTGTGTTTATCTTTTTCAATTTGGTTGTCGCCATGTTTTTTTGTTGTTTGTTTTGGTTTGGTTTTGTTTTACATTCTGGCAGCACTGAGAATCAGAAGAGATTTCTGTACCTGCACAACTGTACTCTAATTGAATGTACTCTAATGAAGTTTCTGTTCAGATGTATCCTCTCAACTGCAATTTTATTTGACTGCCATCTTCCAGGCTTCGAGAACCCATGTTTCAAGCCACAGCACAGACAATTTGCTCTTGGGCCCTTGTAGCAGTCATAGAGTAATGATATTACCATCAGAGCTGTGAATTTCCACTATTTGACACTCTTTTATCCTCAAATCCTTCCTCAGTACTAGGACCCATCTTTGTAGCTGTCATTACTAGTTTATTCAACTGGCTATTCACTTCTGTGAGCTTTTCTCTTTCATATATATATATATATATATATATATATATATATAAAATATTTTATTTCTGTTTTGTTCTGGCTCCCTAAATAACTACCACCTTGTCAGAAAGTTCCTGATGCCACTCTCGTATTGCCATCCCCACAGCTACAAAGCCTCTGCTCAGGCGGTTTCCTGAGTCTACCTCGTTGCTTTTCTGCTCTTCCCGTTCATTGCATCTTTCAGAGCTGCTGATCATCTACATGCTGGATCAACGACAAGGCCATCTGCCGCTCCTCCTCTTTGGTCTGCAGCCATTACCCAGCCCCCTTGTGACTGCATTAATCCAAACTTAGAGCACATTTGGGAAAGGGAGCGGGAAGGAAAGAACTATTTCTACCGACAAACTCTATGACTGTCACATTCACTGATGCCCTGTGACCGTAGTGGTTACCACAAAAATGGTGAATTTGGAAGAATAAAGGGAGAAATGGCTGTAAGCTTATATTTTTCCCGCAGAAAACAAAGGAGTTCTTTGTCACTAGGCCACACCTTGAATACTGTTCAGTTCTGGGCCCCTCACACCAAGAAAAAAATAATCTAAATTAATTAAAGTACGATATAGTGGTATTGCACTGGGCATGGGTAACCCAGAAGATGTCTAGTTTTCTCAGAATTGAATAAAACTTCTGTTACAGTGAATAGGATTATTATCTTGATTCCAGTAAAGGACAACACTCAAGAGAGAAGTCTTATGTGAAGAAAAACCCTTAAATTTGAGTACTAAATGGGAAGGAAGGACTAGGCAAGTTGTTGTCCCGCTGTGCTGAGCACTGAGGAGGCCAAACCTCAAATCCTGGGAGCAGTTCTGGGCCCCTCACACCAAGAAAAGGTTTGAGGTGCTGGAGCGAGGGGAGAGAAGGGAACGGAGCTGGTGAGGGGCTGGAGCACAAGTGTGATGGAGCGGCTGAGGGACCTGGGGGGTTCAGCTGGAGAACAGGAGCTGAGGGGAGACCTTCTGATCTCTGAACTGCCTGAAAGGAGCTTGGAGCCAGGGGGGTCGGGCTCTGCTCCCCAGGAGCAAGCGCCAGGAGCAGAGGAAACGGCCTCAAGTTGCACCAGGGGAGGGTGAGGTTGTATCTGGGAACAATTTCTTCCCCAAAGGGCTGTGGGGCATTGGAACAGGCTGCCCAGGGCAGTGCTGGAGTCACCAGCCCTGGAGGAGTTGAATAGATGTGCAGATGAGGTTTTCAGGACATGGGGCAATGACAGGGGTGGGGAAACGGTTAGACTTGGTGATCTGAAAGGTCTTTTCCAAACAAAACAATTATATGAGTCAATGATTCTATAATATGTGAAAGCATAGAATGAGCCTCTTGATCATGGCTCCAGGGAGACCTTGTCTTCTACAGCCGTGTTATCACCTTGTCCTTCCTGCACTGGAGAAGGGGTTGGAGGCTGGTGGAAGAGAAGCAGCTGTCTTTTCTCCTTGCATGCTCAAGTACTGAGGGTGCTCAACCTCTTCATTGCTTCATAGAAACATAAAATAGTTTAGGTTGGATGGGACTTTCAGAGGTTATCTATCCCAGTCCCTCCTGATGAACACAATTTGCAGGTTGAGGTAGGTAGTTTCAGAGCACTTCCTCCACCACCTCCTGCCATGATCCCTCATCCTTGGGTCCCTCGGACACAGCAAGGTCTTCTCTAGGAACGTGCCAAAGTGCAAAGCGGATTTGGAAGTTGATGAAGCCGCTTCCTCAGCTGCCACAGGACAGTTAGAGGTCAATTCAGTGCAGAACATATTTGAGCCAGAAGCACTTTTCAGAAGTTCAGACAGCACCAAGTGGCAGATTGACAAACCTCCAGCAACATTTGGTGGTAAAAAATGATGTTGCTTCTTCTCCTGTCTAGTCAGATCACACCTCTTGTGCATTGTCTGCACCCACTGCAACACATTCAGTATGGTTTCCTTCTGGGAATCCAGTAATTATTCATTACTATCAGGTGGTTCTTGCAGTTGTAGTTGTGAGAAGGTAAATCGGAAATAGCATTGTGAATAAGCATCTGCAAGATGCCTGCTTTTCTTGTAGTAACAGAACTGCAATTAAATGTGAATACATACTCAATGTATTCCCAGGGAAGCTCGTGTGTTTAGTAAAACTTCATTGCTGGTTTTCAGGTCATAACTAGTGCCTTTAAGTGCTAACAATTCATTTTTTTTCATAAGAAGTAATTGATACACAGCTGCTTCATGATTTCAGTAGCTTTAAAGTGACTATTTTTTAACTATTTGTCCACTGTGGGCCTTGATCATTCTGTTGGTATTTTGGATATTTTTCCTTTGTCTTCTGGAATTTGGGTGATCTTTTTAATGTTAGATCTTATTCTGAGTTTTTCCTATGATTTATGTTTCTCCGTCTCTGTGTGAATGGCATTTGATCTGAGAAAGGAGAACATTTACTGAGTCATTAAATGACTGACATTGGAAATTAAGAAGGTTTTCATAGTGTTTTCTTGATAGATTTTTGTGTAAACCACAACTATCTTTTATTCTAATACACTACTAACATATATGAAGCTTAAAAAAGAGTCTTATTTACTTATCTGAAACATTACAACAATGTGCTGCTCTTAACAGAGTAGAAGAAAAATACTTTTTTTATTAAGATGAGATAAGAGATAAACATAGATATTTCACTTATAAGTTATTTCGTTAACACACTTCCCAAACAAATCTGATGTAGCCCCATTTGGGAGTTACCAGTGATTGCAAAGACGAACACAAAATTCAGGGCAATGTAGACAGTCACCTCCACACCTACACTGTGCGCTTAGGTGAGGATCACAGCTTTCTGAAAGAAACAACTTGATTAACTTGATTATTGTGGGATTATGGGTGTGATACAGAACTTCATGATTTTTGGCATTTCAAAGGTAGTCTACACAAATCAGTGATAAAAGAACCATTATCATCTAAATACTGTTTCATCACTATTTGATACAATGTCAGAGATGGCCCAGTCTTCACCACAAGAACAACGAAAACAAGTGGCTTTATTCAGCATTGTCCGTTCCTCCAAAATGCCCTTGGACATTGTTCTCTCAGGAGCATTTTAAAGATGAAAAAAAGCCAATAACACACTTTCTGAATTTGCGTGACTGTGATAGATCATCTTCTCAGTAAGTAGTTTGTGGGGTTTTGTGTGTTTGGTTGTTGGGTTTGATTTGTTTTGGTGTTGTTTTTTTTTTGGTTTTGGCTTGGTTTGGTTTGTTTGTTTGTGTGTGTTTTCTTGTTGTTGTTTTGATTTGGTTTGTTTGTTTGTTTTTGTAATAAAAGATCTTCCAATAAAATCCTTCTACATCACCCAGGCAAATTAGGAAATTGTATTTTGCCTAAATTTGAGGTTCAGTCAAATGGGATTCAAAAGCACCACTCAGATTCACATGTCTTTAGTCTTCCATGATTCCAGATGAAGAAGACAAGATTAAACAAGAAATAGAAACTTCAATGTTGATGAGGCACAATCCAACAAACAACAAAGCCCAGAGTAAAAAGACTAGAAAGTAACATGAAAAATCTGTGGCATGATGTTAAAAAGAAGTTAAAAAGGACAGGGAAAAAAGCAATATATTGGATAACTTGTGGGTTAAATTTTGTGGAAAAAGGTAAATATAAAATTAGGATCTGTGTAAAACACTAAATCTTCTATAAGAAGAATAACTGCAGTCACAGATTGCTAACGTTGTCCTTGATTTTGTCCAGTGTGCCACAACATCTCTGGGAACAGCCCTGGAGGTGGATGGAGAAACTTCTGACTGGTAATTCCCCCTTGCATTTGGGTGTGGGGGGATAGAAACGAGAACACCTTTCACACACAGGCTGTGTTACCCCCTGGGAAATACAGATATATGCATTGGATCCATAGCTTCATAGACCAGCATTGTGGTTTTTATTATAAAAAGCAATGGGCTTGCTTTGAGCCTCATATCAGTTACTCTTTAAAAAGCTGTTGTTCGTATCTACAAGGAAGAGGATGCAAATACTATAATTTCTGTCACATATTTGAAATGTGTTTCTGGATCTATAATATTCCATGGGCTTTCCCATTCCTTAACAATAGATACTTAGTCTGATAAAATTAATGTGATTTTCTTGGACCTGTATCAGCAGTACTCATTGGGGACATAAAACATACGATAGCAGACAGAAGTAAAACTTGTGATGTAGGAGTAAATGCAATGGGGATGGTCTAAAAAATGCAGGGTGCTTCAAAAAGGTGTACCTGGTTTCAAGGGTAAAGTGATTTAAAATTAGGTCCATCTTTCTGAAACAACCTGTATAATCCTAAATTCACTCTGATTTTATTTATATTATCCTGAACAGAATGCACATGTGCACATGGGTAATTAAATACCTTACTAGTGCCTGCATCTCTAGCCAATATAAAATTGTCAATGTGAAATGTCAGTGTTGTTTCTGATAAAGAGAAATTGCAATTAGACACAATAACATGGAAATGGTTCCCAGTGGTTACTTAGACTCCTGGAGAGCAAAGAATCCGTGGTCAAGATGGACCAGCTTCATTTTCCAAATACATGGCTAGATTCTTCCTTCAGGTGAGATCTGCACTCTCTAATTTAGGCCAAATACTTCAAAAAACCCTCACAGTTCTTTCATTATACTTCCAATGGACAAAGACAGTTAAAAAATAACAGGTATTTTCCTCATACATAATTTTGTCTAGTACTGTTTTGACCTTGTTTTCATTTTTTCTTTAATAACTTAAATATTAAACTAATGAAAAAGTACAATGTTTATGGCCTTCATTTTACCAGTTGCTTTTACCATGTATTTTCTGACATCAGCTTTTTCAAGGTTCATAAACACATTTACTCAAGTTGCGTGAGAGAGAGAGGAACTTCTGCATGTCAGATGGGAGTAACAAACTTTGAAGGTAAGACAGAGTTACCTTTAACAACAAACATTTTTACAACATTGATAAAACACGTAGTAATTTGTCTCTATCTACTTGAGAGCCAAGTTCAATAGAAGGGCCGTCTGGTGCACAGGATCCTGCACAAGCCAAAACAAAACTGATTTTTGAAAGGTTTGCAAAAGCATCTACAGTGCAGAAGACAGATGGTGAATTTACTGTTCACTGACAGGCAGATTTCCATAGCTGTGTGTGCAATGTCATATTTCCTCATACCCTTTTGCGTTCGGACTTTTGAAATGACAGCTGCAAGCAGTAGTAACTTATCTAATTACTCCCTTGCACATGCAAACTTCTGAAGAAGTGTATGGAACATACATGTTTTATTACGGTTTATATTTTGATCTGAGCATTGAAAATCTCAGATTAATTCCAGATTAATTTAAACATACGCAAGCCTTATTTTAATTATTCATTATAGTTCTTGGGAGAAAAAAAAAGAAACATGAAGCTGGAGTAAGACCCATTGGTTGTATGAAAGAAAATTAAACCACTTTATTGTTCAAGATATTCAAGTCTTTGGGAATTTATCACATAGTTAAAGGTCAGTATTTAAAATCCAGATTTTGACAAATAAGAACCACTTATTTTTCATAATGTAGTAACACAAAAGTAGTTCCCTTACAATATTCAACTTCGTCTATGAGATTTTATTCTGTTACATGTTTTAATGACATATTATAAATCCTTAATATTCAAATTAGGAGACATTACCAGTAACAATAACTTAGTTTTGAAAATATTACTAGTGCTTAAAATAAAAGCAACCACACACTTATGTTCTGGAAAAAGGGTTACTCCATTGCAATAAAAGTACCTTTCCACTACTTAACAATTTGCACAAGAAATACGTATTTCAGCATTTTACATATGTATATAGCATAGTTAGATAAACTTTCCTAAAACTGCTGATGTTTAATTAAAAAACAAAGAAACCAACAAAAATCCCACAACACGCTTGCAACCAAACCAACCAAACAAAAAGAAATAAACACAAACAAAACCAAAACACAAAACCAGGACACACAACAAACCAACATTTTCCATTAAAAGGATTTGGGCAATGGGAATATAACTTTTTTGAGCTCACATCCGTTTTCGTATGGGAAACCGGAGACTTTGTAGCCCACTATTAATGTCATTAACCACCTGTTTATCAACTGGAGATTATGTATACAGTGCATTTGAAATTTTTTGTGTAAGTATTTAATATATCTGAATGATTTTCTAATGATTTTCCACTTATTATCTTTTCTACAGGGTATACATTTGAAGGAATGAGTGTCCTCATGACAGAGAAGATCCTTTTTTCAGCAGAGTAAAATCGACACGTAGCAGTCTCATCCTACAGATGAATTAACTTCCCATGCTCACATAAGAGATAGCAATCTGAATATATTTAATGAATATATATAATGAATTACTCTCAAACTCTCATTACCTGCTCTCTGAGATTCGTCATGACTCTTGGGATTTTCCCACCGAGCACAGTGTTTCAGGGAGCTGATCCATGACATGGAAGAAACTGGGATCTCACCTTTCTGAAATCCAAGTGGTCTCATGTGCAAAACATACACTTAATTTTGCATGTTGAGTCCCGGGTATGTACATTCTCATTTCATAACGTGCAGGTCCTTTCTAGCACGTCTGGGTTGTTAACCCAGAATTTTGTCTTTCACAACCAAGAGAAGGTTTACCCACTAATATTCAGCACCTGTTTTCCTTGGTGTGTTATTAGAACTACAGGTTACGCTTCTTCATACTCATTATTCATCACAGATGGCTGGTTGTCAGACGGGGTTCATTTGTCTTGTACTGGAAGGCACCAAAAAAAGACAAAAACAAGGTACTTGTCTATTTTAAGCAACTGCTGTAATTACTATAGGTTTGTCACATATGCAATTAAGAGAGCATCTGTGTTCTTACATCTGTGAATAGATGTGAGACAGACTCTTCCTAAAAATGAAGCTGAAGAAGCTTTTAATTTGTGACCGAACAATGTGTGCCAGGGAATGATATATAGCCTCAGAAATCTCAAGTGTCATGGAAAGTTTCTGTCCCATTCACAGGGAATGAACCATTAAGCATCCCAGGGCTGGGCTGATGCATCGTAGGTGCAACACTGGGGCATGTCGTGGTTGTAGTCACTCAGAACTACCTGTGGTGACTTACTGAAAGTGATTTGATGTCTTTATAAGGTGATGGAATTAATAGAGGTGGCTCTGTCTGTCAATTTCCTTATTGATTTCAAGTATTTAAACAAGACCACACATGGATATAAAGCCATTTACTACTTCAAAACTTCAGCATTTCAGAATTTATACTATCTTTGCAAGCCAAAGTGGTGAAAAATCTCTGTGTATCTGGCGCATTGCAAATAAAAACATTAAGATTTTTCCCTAGATGTTGTTAAAATCGGTCTTGAACAAAAGTAGTAAAGATGCAAAGAAGACTCTCATACTGCTTTGGTTTCTGCTGCATGAAATGCAGCCAGACAGTACTGCAAATGAGCAATTATTTGGTTTCCAGGTTTATAGTGTGTTTACTAGAAGGTCATAAAGAAAGGCCAGTCTATTTAGCTTATTTCACGAGTTCTGGGAGAGAATACTGAAGAAATGAGGGTAGTAAAAGAAGAGGAGAGACCTCATAACTCAGTTCAGGTAAACTAATTTTCTGCAGAAAATAAAAGTAATTTTGCTTGCAAAGCTATTAAAAATTTACCAGTTATTCAGCAGCAGAGTAAGTATTCCCAGCCCTCGTCTGCTACTTTGCAGAGCAACATTCTTATTTTTATCAAATGATTTAAGAAATCCCATTTGCCTAGAAAATTATGATCAGAGAACTTCAGTTGGAAAAGCAGGAATTTAGAAAAAGTAGAGTAGCTGAAAACAAGGATGTAGAAAGAAATAAGTGTGTCCATGCAAGATGATCTGCTTGGTGTTGTAGTCTGAATTGATGTAATCTGTAATGGGAATATTCTCAAGACAAAAAAATTAACCTTTATTTTGAAGCAGAGACCTAACTCTGGAAAATGAAAGATAGTATTCTGTTTGTTTATTGTTTATATAAAGGCACATTTTTTTCTCAACAAATGTGTGGAATTATAAACATATATGTGTGTATATTGATACATGCCCAGAGAAAACTCAGAGCTCAGAAGCATTTGTCTGTGTTTCCAACATTTTGTGCCGGGTTTTCTGCTGAACAAGGACTAGTTTTGAGGAGAAGTGAGGAGTGGACCTGTTGTCTGATGGCCCTACACAGACTACTTATGCCAGGACTTTGTAATTAAGTAAAAAGCCAAACTAACTGGCATTTGGAAACAAACAAACAAACAATCCTTTGTTCTACTGTGTTTTCCCAAAAGTAAGACCTACCCTGAAAATAAACCCTTGCATGATTTTTTAGGATTTTTTGAGGATGCTTGAAATATACACCCTACTCCAAAAATAAACACTAGTTAGAGTTCATAAAAAAAGTCAAATTGAGTAGTGTCCAGGCAGCTATACAGGTAAAAGTAATAAATCTGGGAGCAAAAATTAATGTAAGACCCTGTCTTATTTTCAGGAAAACAGGGTAAGACCAACCCAATTTTGTAGCACTACAAGAGGATTACATATCACCCTTTATTTTATGTACATTGTAAGTGAACAAGCAATTACTGCTTTGCTTGAAAGATTTTCTACACCTCATGGTTTGTGCAGGAAGGATTTTGTCTTTCAAGTCCGACACGGTGCTGCCCACGTGCTTTTATCGGTCATGCAGTTGCAGGATGACAAACTCCCCCCAAGGGGTTGGTTCCTCCTGCCGGTCCCCGTGGAGCAGCACGGTCAGCATGTGTTTTGCTTCCTTCGAGCCACCCTGGGCAGATGTGGGACATAACGAGCACTCGAGGTAATGTATCTGTGCTGAGCTATAGCTCTATTTTACAGCACGATGCGCTCTTCTGGCAGCATCCCAAAATATAGGAGCTGGTGCCCAGATTCCTACCGTCATGATACGTTCTTACCCACACCGTGCATGCTCCCGCTGCCCACGTAACCTTTTCCATCATCTCACTCCCACTAATTTCTCAAGGACTGTGATTATTCTCTGCCTTTTTTCTGTTTATTCCTTTCTGCGTGTTATTTCATCTCACTCACTCTTCTTCTGATTTATTTGCTTTTCAGAGTTGTCTTTGCCCACTGCTTTCAAGTGAAGTTCTGTTGGATCCAGCCCTACTGCCTGTCATGCCACATTCTAACTCTGAGTGGCAGATTTAAGAAGTTCAAAGTGTCAGAACACTTTAGGGAATATTATGATGAAAAGTAAAGGAGTAAAATCCATCTGAAAAACACTTGCATGTTTCCCTGCTTGCTTACAGTACATAGGTATTTAAACATGTTTTTTCAAAAGGTATTTCATGTGTTTCTAACTTGTGACATATGTGCTTTTTCACTTGGTTATTTTTTTTTCTGTCTTGAACGTATTCACGGGAAACCTAGTCACTGGTGGGAAATTAGGAGTTAGGTTTCGTGATTTCTCTTTTGTAATTAGCTATGTTTATGTGTTTTTTTCTGAAAGAAGCAGTGCTAACAGCTGGTCAAAGAGTTAATTATGCATAGAAAAAGTAATTTTTGTCTAAAGAAATTAATGTGAACATTTTCAAATAGATCAAAAGGCCTAATGGATGACTGACTATTGCTGGAAATGGTTTGATGCATAATGCATCTCTGAAACAAAGGCTACAGTCTGTGAAACAAAAATTATTCAGTTGTATTTAAAATACATGTACAAATAACTACAAGTGAGAATCACAGGCAACTACTGCAGTGTTCATTTTTGTAGACTTTGCATTTTCAAAGAGTGGTTGGTGTGCGCTATTTACATGGTGATGTGCAGAGCTATACCATGATATGAGTGCTTGATTATTTGACCTTGAGGCATTTGACTATACACTGGCACATGCAGAAAACTCATCCAGAAGAATTTTAGAAAAGCCTGAAATCTGTTTGTCTTTCCAGAGGTCTGGAGCAGTGATACAAACTGGCTTAAGAAGAGAAGCCAGAGAGTGGTAGTCAATGGTGCGGAGTCTAGTTGGAGGCCAGTATCTAGTGCAGTGCCTCAGGGGTCAGTGCTGGGGCCAATATTATTCAATATATTCATTAACGATTTAGACGAGGGAATAGAGTGTACTATCAGCAAGTTTGCTGATGACACTAAGCTGGGAGGGGTGGCTGACACTGGAAGCTGTGCTGCCATCCAGCGGGACCTGGACAGGCTGGAGAGCTGGGCGGGGAATAACCTAATGAAATTTAACAAGGGAAAGTGTAGAGTCCTGCATCTGGGCAGGAACAACCCCAGGTTCCAGTATAGGTTGGGAAATTACATATTAGAGAGCAGTGTAGGGGAAAGGGACCTGGGGGTCCTGGTAGACAACAGGATGACCATGAGCCAGCACTGGGCCCTTGTGGCCAGGAAGGCCAATGGTACCTGGGGTGGATTAGAAGGGGGGTGGCTAGTAGATCGAGAGAGGTCCTCCTTCCCCTCTACTCCGCCCTGGGGAGACCACATCTGGAATATTGTGTCCAGTTCTGGGCCCCTCAGTTCCAGAAGGACAGGGAACTGCTGGAGAGGGTCCAGCGTAGGGCAACGAAGATGATTAAGGGAGTGGAGCATCTCCCTTATGAAGAAAGGCTGAGGGAGCTGGGTCTCTTTAGTTTGGAGAAGAGGAGACTAAGGGGGGACCTCATTAATGTTTATAAATATATAAAGGGTGAGTGCCATGAGGATGGAGCCAGGCTCTTCTGGGTGGCCAACAATGATAGGACAAGGGGTAATGGGATCAAGCTGGAACACAAGAGGTTCCGCTTAAATTTGAGAAAAAACAACTTCTCAGTGAGGGTAACAGAGCACTGGAACAGGCTGCCCAGGGAGGTTGTGGAGTCTCCTTCTCTGCAGACATTCAAAACCCGCCTGGACATGTTCCTGTGTGACCTCACCTGGGCGTTCCTGCTCCAGCAGGGGGATTGGACTGGATGATCTTTTGAGGTCCCTTCCAATCCCAAACATACTGTGATACTGTGATACTGTGATACTGTACACTGCTGTACAGGACATCACCGCCTGTGTCAGCTGGCATGCAAGAGCGATCATGCTTCTAAATTCGGTGTTTGTGATTAAAATCTTGTGCAGATGCCCCAAAATACCTTTTCTATTGAGCAATCACAGTGTCTTCAGTAAACTCCAAAATAACTACAGGACACAGGAACATTCTGGGGTTGTTTTGTTTTGTTTTTCTTTATAACTGTCTTTATAACATCTTCCATCTCCAATATTTTCGGTTAGTGGTAATACTACCTGAAGGTAAAAGTATTGACCTAAAACATCTGAGATGGACTATCCTTCCTCTCTGAAGAAATCCCTTGACAGGTTGTTCAGCAGGCCTGAAAACTTTAGGAAAAGATGCAATATGACTAAAGAGAGATTACATTATTTATCATTCATCACAAGCAGTGGGATGCTGAAGTACGCCTAGTTGGTCATGACCATCATCTGCTAGCCTCCAAAGCTAATTAATCCACCTGATTCTGACACAGTCATTCCCTAATGTTTTTAAACACAAAGAATCAAACTACATCTTGGAAAATTCATGCTCCCTCTGACACACATCATATTTATTTTTAAATTAAGATGGACCAGCTATTTTACAGAAAAAGCTCTAGATGGATATAAAACCCCACATATGTCCCTTTTGTTCTGAGGTTTAGAGTAGGCTTCCTGGCTTTCTCCTTCTAGTGTCTTGTAATTGGTATGGATTTCCAATGGAAAACATGGTGTGAAATAAAACCCATAAAAAGCATTTATCTGCCTTTCACTTCGAGTGTTTTAATAAGCTGGTGTGCAGATCCATTTTCATTTGGTTTTGTTACTGTACCAGAAAGCTGACCTGTATTTTCTTCTGTTAAAATATGAGTTCTTAGATGTGCAGTAGGTTTTTTGGGGCCATGCATGTTTTAATTAATGTAACACTTCACTGGGACGTTGAGAAGCTTAATTAATTCAGTCTTCCACAGTCAGGTGGAAAACAATGAGTAATCGCTCAATACTGCCAACAATTATTACATCCAAAACTTGATGGCTGTGTCTTTTGGGAAAAGAACTACATTTTATCAGAAAGATTGTGTGAGTACATGATACCATAGGAGGAGAATATTCCATATAACAGTAAATTCACCGCTACAAAAGTAATTCTGCAACAGGGACCCACATCCGTATCTTTCCCACCTAAAACAGCCCTGTGACACTCGGTTGAGACCAGCAGTGATACGTGTGGAAGAGGCCGCAGGTTTTGCTTATTTAACTAAGGTGGATTGTCACCTGCTGAGAATGCCCGTGGTCTCCATCCATCATCACCAGCGTTTTGCAGCTCCCGTAATTGGAACTCGGAGGGGATTGTTTACAAGAGCCGCTTCCTCGCAGGGACCAGCATCGTCTGCCATGCAACGCGATCTGGGGGCAGGGTGATGCCTGTTCGGTCTAAGTCAAAATGACATTTCTCCTTGCTGAATTCAGGTCAACCTGCACTCCAGGGTTGCGCCGAGCTGGAGGACCATAAAAGCAGCAATATTCCACAGGAATTTGTACTGAGTTTTTCCATGCCTTCTCTCTTATTGCCGATGATGAAACTTTCTTAGACATCTTCAAGCACTCATCTGAACTAATAATATGATAAATGGCATTTTAATGCTGGACCTGTTTTCCCTAGTGAATATGTGCAATGGTGTTCCCTGTCTCATTATGTATAGAAAGATAACCATATCCAGTGTCTGTACAAATGTGTGTATCACTACCTGGCACCAAGTTATTCGAAACAGCAAGAAGAGACCATAAAAAAGGGCAAATCTACTATTTTTTCAAATTTCCTATATAGAATATTTATCAAGTGACAAGTATTAAAACAATAAAACCGTTTATGAGTCTTTTTGTGCCTAGAATACATCAATGTTCAATTTTTATTGATTTTTTTTTTTTTAAAGTAGTTCTCCATGTTCATCATCATGGTAGCTTTGGAAAGTCACTGTAGGTGGTGAAAAATAAAGTAAAGCCTCCTCAGTTGTACTTTGCGTGAGGAATTAAGGTTGCTCCAGCTGTCCCGGCACAGTTTAGGTGAAAGACCAGGTCAGAAGGTCTGCGATGGGGACATGTCCTGTCTTCCTGAATGGCAGAGGAGGCTCCTAAGTACTTTTGGTTACATCTGCTGTGACCTCCTGAAAGGAACAGATGGAAAGGGACATGAGATCGGTGGCCTCAATGAGTCAGAAGGATTCACCCTTCCATTTATTTCAGAATTATAGTCTCACTGAAAAGTTGTTTGGCAAGTGGCAAGTAGACTAAATATTGTAGATTTTAGGGAAAATGTATGGAGAGATGTTTACTTAGTAATGCTTAGAAAAACATTGGGGGGATTAGTCATAAACATATAAATGTGAATTGACTACACAATACCTACATCCTTCTGATCTTCATAAGCCAATGATCTGTCATTGACAGGACTTAAATGTTCAAGGCAGAGTAACAGAAATGTCATGTCATTAGAATAGCTAAATATCATTGTTTCATTATACTGTGTACTATATATATACTTCGGTATGGTTTTTTGTACAATAAAAACAGTAATTTGTATTTATAGCATGTTTCATCAACTTCAACAAAAAATAATTAAAAAGACAATTAAAAAAACCCTTCTGAAGCAGTATTTATAAGTTTGACAAAACTTTATATGATTTTCACAGCAGCTTTTTCTTCCTTTGAACAATACTACATGACTCTTGTTAGGCATCACTGTGTTCAGCCAAAAAAATGGGCTATAAATGGCAGAACAACATGAAATCAGTACACTCAGAGGTGTCTCCTAAGAGACTGTCATTTTAGAGCAGTGAGGAAGGCTGGTATTTTTTATATCCATATCTGACTTTGGTACTTTATTTTGTAGAATGGGAACGGGATTTGAGAGTTCGTTCTTCTGCTTCCGTCCAGCATGATGTCAATGGGCAAGCTCCCGTTTTCTCTGGCAGTTTCCAATATTTTCATGCTGGTGGTGTCTAGGAAAAGCTCCTGGGCTCCCTGTGTTTATTTTTGTGCTTTTTTTTCATCTTGGATTCTGCCAGTTTTCATCAAATTTGGTTTACTCTATTGGCAATAAAATATTTTTGTCTTTTGACTGAAAAATATTCAAACCAAACATATTTAATTTCTGCCATCAGCTCTAAGCCAAATTGTTTCCTTCAATTACACCACAAGATACATTTCTCTGAGCCAACTCCTGCTGTTTCTTCACTGACCAAAAGGCTCTTTTCATGTTGACATTTTTTTGTGACTCTCAAGACACTTCAGAGGAATGTGACTACATGTCCACTCTCCCTGTGGAGATGATTTCATGCTTTTATTCCTCCAGGCTTTAAAGTACATTGATTTTACTTCTCCATGGCTACCAAGAGAGTCATTCTACATTTGAGCTTCTGTAGAATGGCTCATGCAAGTTATGTTTGGACTTGATGATCCTGAGGGCCTCTTCCAGCTGAAATGATTCTATATGATTCCATGTTTTCACTGGATCTCTCAAATAAATAATACTGAATCACAGAATTATTTGGGTTGGAGGGTCCTCCCCAGCTCCCTAGTGCCACCCCTGCCATGAGCAGGGACACCTTCACCAGCTCAGGTTGCTCAGAGCCCTGTCCAGCCAGGTCCTGAAATACAGGTTAAGTGTTGACCAAAGAGGGGAACATGCTAAAACTGACCCTGCCTCAACCACCGCAAGCACTGCAATTTCTAAAACTATCATGACTCCATTCTTACAGTAAATACTAGTGATAAAAACAATCAGTCCCCTAAGTAATCAGCATAATGTTCAAGTTAAAGTGCACAGCTTCTGAATGGGGACATGTCCTCACACACACATGAGCAGGTCTCAAGGCCGGTTGGTGGCAGGTGATGACCCATCTGGTCTGGTCCTCCTCTCTCCTGCTGCTGCTGGCAGTGAGGACCAGCAAGGGTCTGACAGGGGTAAATGAATTATACTCACTGCACTGAGCTTTGTTACAGAAAGTGTCTTCCAGTCCTAAGCATCAACTGGAACAACAAATTATTTTGAATGAGCGGGGAGCTTATGGGAAGGGTGGTCCATTTTATTACTGCCTGGTCATTCCTGGTACATGTCTTAGTTACTTGGCCAAACTTTAACATTTTGGGTTGATATGACACAAATAAAGGTTGAGGAAGAAATTGTTGCCCTGAGGGTGGTGAGAGCCTGTCCCAGGTACCCAGAGAGGTGGTGGATGAACCATCCCTGGAGACATCCCAGGCCAGGCTGGACAGGGCTCTGGGCACCCTGAGCTGGTGGACATGTCGTTGCTCATGTCAGGGGACACTGGGGGGCCAGGAAGGGCCCTTCAACACAAACCATCTGTGATTCTATCATAAATCATTGATCAAAGCATGCCATGAGGTTAATCACACAAGATTAGCAATGATGAAACAGCATATTCATGTACTTTTTTGTATTTAAAACAGTCTGTTTAACAACATTACTATGCAACTAATGCAAAATTACATCTTTTTTACATCTTACATGCAGAGCTTATGTATTCACGATGGAACATTTCTACTTATAACAGGGGGATTAGTCTGTTGTGTGGTCTTCTACAGAACTGTATCAAACATCACCTCCCTGAACACGTATGTAATCCCATTAAGAGCTGCATAGGTATTTCTCCTTTAGGATTAGCTGAGGTTGCCAGCCACATTTTTTTTTGCATTTCATCAGCATTAGAGCTTGTAATATTGTCACGGAGGCATCCTGTAGGTTAATTTAGGGAACAACAAGGTCCAAAACCAGCTTTTATTAAACCGGTGAGAAACAGGGTTTTAGCACTCCAAAAGTGACTTAAATACAGGTTTGGATATCAGTTGAGGAAAATTATTTAAGGGGCAGCAACTAATACAACAGGCGGTCCACAGAGTGCATGCACGTGGCTTCACCAAAACAATGCCGGAGCCGTCCCCGAGTCCCGGAGGAGCACACACTTGCCTAAACATGGTGCGGGATTATTTTAAAGAGATACACGCACTCGTAGTGAGTACGGGAAGTGTACAGTCGTGATTCCATGAGGGTAAATTTATAATACACCCGCAATCCTGCGAGAGTTAATTTACTTACACGTGCAAGTGTGCACGGAATCCTCCACGTGCTTATGTGGAAGCACGGGAGGAAAATACACTCGCGATTGTGCAAGGGGCTCTCAGCGGCCACTCGCGATTGTGCGAGGAAATAATTTATACACGTGCTCGTATTGGGCACGGAAAGTTACACGTGCATATGTGCACGGGAGGAAAATACACTCGCGATTGTGCGAGGATTAATTTTACACACGCTCATATGGAGCGCGGAAAGTTACACGTGCATATGTGCACGAGAAGTACAAATATACTCGCAATCCTGCGAGAAGTTTCACTCACAGCCGTGGCGGCGAGGCAAGCGCAGTCCCCATCCCGGGAGGGGGCTCTGGGCGGCAGCATCTCGCTCGTGCTCCGAGAGACCCACGCAAAATAGGCAGAGTCTCAACGAGAATCCCATTTTTATCTGATCATATCTGACTGTAGGCACTCTAGAAGCTTCTCTGCACCCCCACACTGTCTGTGGGTGCCCCTGAAGCCTCCAAACACCCCCCACACTGGGTGCGGCTCAGTGTGCCTCGGCACTCCCTTCTTCTAATGTCCCAGGAGCCAGGGTGCTCTGGGCCAAACAAAAGAAGCTGTTAGCCTCAAGTAGCAGATAAAGGGGGAGATGTACCATACTGAAGGAGGGAGGGGGGTTTGCATTCTGCCACAAATATTAAGCAGCTTTCATCATCTTTTCATTGTTTTTGAAGTTTGGGTTTTTTTTTTTAAGAGCTACATGAAGGTAGGAAAGTGCACTCATTTCTGCAATAAAAGCAGGAACAGCAGTTTGCTGATGGAAGACCATGCCTAGAAAGAATCCAAAATGAAGAGAAACAAGAAATAATAATTGGGACCACATTATTTTTCTTTCCACAATATATTTTTTTTCCTCAATCTTTTTGTTATGAGTGATGCTCAGAGGGGATTTTATTTCTGAGAGAGTATAGAGTAGAAGGTATTCTCCTGCCCATCTACTGCAGACCCAACACTGTTGATCAGAGATGATGAAGGTCTGTGGATACTCTAACATCTTGACCCATGCCACTAAATATGCTTGAAATTTTTCTCAATTAATACCTAAAATTGTTATGTTTATTACTCAATAATGTGTATTTTAATAAACATACTATCATAAGAATTAAAATGTTAGAAATAGAGGCTTAATTACTTAGCAATTTCTATGTTTCTTTCTTTGTTCTGTCAAGAAGTAAGTCTTGCACGTGTTTCTTGTTTCGAAGGAGAGTTTACAAGACCTTCATTCTGATAGAAAGTAAAGAGGAGAGTAAACATACATAGAGAACAGAGTAGGTTGTATTAGTGATGTCTGCTAAAGATCACATTCCCAGGGAAATTCTGTGCTATGCAAGTGAATCTTTGTGTTAATGTAAATATATAACAATTTTTCTCAGTTACAATAACATGTAATTGATCTCAGGCAAAGTATACCCTTCAGCAAAGTCAGGTGGCAATAAAAAGGAAGTTATGAAGCCAAGTTCCTTTATTTGTTTACAAATAATATCTTATTTCTACCAAATAAAAAAAAAGCTATAGCAAAATTTGAATTGCTAGTTATGATATTCTATGTATAGCCAGACCTGGGCTTTACTATGTTTTACATGCAGTATAAGTCTCAATTTAATAATGAGATAAAACATTTACATTTTTGCAAGATTTTTTTATATTTATTTGATTGTTGTGCCATGTTAGGTATGCCAGTGTATTTGATCTGATTCACCAAATTTAATAAATATTTCTGTAGTGCTCATCATTGAAAAATATTATGACCATATGTCCAGCTAAGATAATTAAAACATTTCCTACTTATGTGGAGCTGATACGCTTTGGATAGGAAGCCATAAAATCTGATTAGAGTAACTGTTTGGTCATTCAGTAAATAAAACCCAGTAAAACAGCGCTAGACCTGGTAGTGTGATGCATGGGAATCACAGTAATACCATATTACCTTTGCCTTCCAAAGGTTTTAACATAAAGTGACCTGGATTGTCAAGTGTTCAGTGCTTCAAACTTTTGCACCTTACACTATTTGAGTGTTTATACACACATATACTATCTGCTTCACTATCGTCTTTGCTTCCTCTGACACCCTTTGTATTCTTGCTACATACATCTTTTGATTTCAGTATGTATGATTATGAGAGAATGTCATGATTCCTGTCCACAAGAGGAAGAATTGCCAGATTTCACACTGATATAAAATCAGCAATAATTTTAATTGCATTTGGAATGTGAAAAAAAAAAGAAACAAATCAAGTCTGGGTTCCCAGCACAGGTTTGCACTAATGGGCTCCTCCCAACTGAAGGCAAATAGAACATTTTCCTTTGGAGTATTTGAAAGCCTGGTGCTATTTAGATGCAAGTGATCCATCTGATTCCAGAAACAAAAGAATAAAAAAAGTATCAGTAAGTATTTTAGCTCCCACCCCAGCCTCTTAAGTAACTACAGACTGCACGTTGCTGGTTCCAGGAGGAGTGATTCTCTCTGATCTCTGCTCCCAAGGGCTTCTCCAGGGTGCCTGTCACAAGCCTGGAGGTGTTGGTGGCTCCTGCTGGCTCTGGGGACCTTAGGGCTGAAGGAGGTGATGGTACTCACACCAGGGAGCAGCCACCCCATGGTTCCCAACACAGCCCCTCACCCATCTGCTCCTGCCACCTCCGTTTGTGCATGGTGGTGCTAAAAAAGTAATGAAATGGAACCAGACATCAGCTTTAAGATCAAGCCTTCACTATATTCAAGAAGGACAGGGAAGTGCTGGAGAGAGCCCAGTGCAGCCACCAAGATGCTGAAGGGAGTGGAGCATCTCCCGTGTGAGGAAAGGCTGAGGGAGCTGGGGCTCTGGAGCTGGACAAGAGGAGACTGAGGGGGGACTCATTGCTGGGGATCAATACGGAAAGGGTGAGTGTCAGGAGGATGGAGCCAGGCTCTTCTGGTGACAACCAGTGACAGGACAAGGGGCAATGGGTGCAAACTGGAACACAGGAGGTTCCACTGCAAGAGGAGAAGCAACTTGTTCCTGGTGAGGGTGGCAGAGCCTGGCCCAGGCTGCCCAGGGGGTTGTGGAGTCTCCTTCTCTGCAGACATTCCAACCCCCTGGACACCTTCCTGTGTAACCTCATCTGGGTGTTCCTGCTCCATGGGGGGATTGCACTGGATGAGCTTGACAGGGCCGTTCAACCCCTCACATTCTGGGATTCTGTGTGTTTCTGTGATCTTCTGTGGGTTTTTTCCCTTGCACGGTGATCTCTGGTTTACATCACAGTTTTCACGAAATTGTACTCCACCTCTGAGCTAGCCATGTTGTATTTATGTGTTTTAGTTACAGCATGCTTTTCTGAACTTTGGATTTCTTTTACATGAATGAGAGCCCGCTTTTCATTTTGCTTATCAAATCTTCCAGCTTCACAAATAAAAGCTGTGTTAAAACAACATGGGGAGTATTCAGCTGGTAAATTTATACACGTGACCGCTGAAGTGACTATTAAAAATTTGTATTCTTGTTTTTGCCTTTACTGACTTTGTAGCTTATTTAACTATCTAGAGTGAAAGAATTGCACTAACCCTTAGATTTAGATTGGATATTAGGAAAAAATTCTTCCTGGAAAGGGCTGTGGGGCATTGAACAGGCTGCCCAGGGCAGTGCTGGAGTCACCATCCCTGGAGGGGTTGAACAGACGCACATATTAAGTCCTCACGGACATGGGGTAGACACGAACTTGGCAGTACACGGTTAATGGTTGGACTTGGTGAACTCGAAGGTCTTTTCCAATCAAAATGATTATATGATTCTAACCTGCATTGACAAAATGACCAAAAACTAAAATACCAAATAAAGTCCCGGTAACTGGAAAGAGTAGAAACAAAGACACAAATTCAGGAGTCCACACAGGAGTAGACAGTACTGTCTGTGCAGAACATGGTGATACAATTGAGAAGAGTTGCAGTAAGTGGACAACTTGGAGGAAACCTGATTTTGGAGCAAACTACCTTCCTGCTAGTAGTGCACTGTCAATGAAAACCCTTCAGGGAATAGCCAGGCAGCCCTTCCACAAGAATCCTCCCTGTCTCCATATAAACCTCGTTGAGATGAGACATGCCTTATTTTCAAACTGAGGGAATCCAGCTCGCACAGTCACTGTGCGAACAGCCCATCTGTTCATCCCAACTCTAAAGATAGAGCGCGGAGCCTGCCGTGCAGGGGCTGCCTTCAGAAACACATGGTTACCCGGCAGCTCTGCCAGATCCCCAGAGAGTTTTCTGAGGTATGAGATACGTGGGAGCCCATCTGTCTGAGAATACAATTTGTATTTAATTTAAGAAAATATAACAAGGGCAAGTGTAGAGTCTTACATCTGGGCAGGAACAACCCCAGGTTCCAGTATAAATTGGGGAATGACCTATTGCAGAGCAGTGTAGGGGAAAGGGACCTGGGGGTCCTGGGGACAGCAGGGTGACCATGAGCCAGCACTGGGCCCTTGTGGCCAGGAAGCCAATGGTACCTGGGGTGGGTTAGAAGGGGTGGTCAGTAGGTCAGAGAGGTTCGCCTGCCCCTCTGCTCTGCCCTGGGGAGACCACACCTGGAATATTGTGTCCAGTTGTGGCCCCTCAGTTCCAGCAGGACAGGGAACTGCTGGAGAGAGTCCAGCGCAGCCACCAAGATGCTGAAGGGAGTGGAGCATCTCCCGTGTGAGGAAAGGCTGAGGGAGCTGGGGCTCTGGGGCTGGACAAGAGGAGACTGAGGGGGGACTCATTCCTGGGGATCAAGATGGAAAGGGGGAGTGTCAGGAGGATGGAGCCAGGCTCTTCTGGGTGACGACCAGTGACAGGACAAGGGGCAATGGGTGCAAACTGGAACACACGAGGTTCCACTTAAATTTGAGAAGAAACTTGTTTGGGGTGAGGGTGGCAGAGCCTGGCCCAGGCTGCCCAGGGAGGTTGTGGAGTCTCCTTCTCTGCAGACATTCCAACCCGCCTGGACACCTTCCTGTGTAACCTCATCTGGGTGTTCCTGCTCCAGCAGGGGTATCACACAGAATCACAGAATGTCAGGGATTGGAAGGAACCTGAAAAGATCATCCAGTCCAATCCTCCCACCAGAACAGGAACACCTAGATGATGTGCATCATCTAGCATTGGACTGGATTGTCTTTCGAGGTCCCTTCCACTCACTGACGTTCTATGATTCTGTGTGATTCTGTCACTGACTCCGTGAACACCACTCCTCATTTTACTTACATTTGGGGAAAATGCAGCAGAGGGTCACGCTGGGCAGCATTGGATGCCAAGAGCACATCACTTGTGCTCTCCTTGAGGCAAACCCAAACCCACAGTAGACCCTTACAAACCCATCCTCTGGCTTCAGTGTCGTGCAGCACAACTGAAACTAGCAGTGGTGTATTTCTTTGTGCCCTTCTGCTCCATCCCACCAGCCAAAAAGCTGAGGAGAAATGGCTTAAGATGCAAAGAAGTTAGGGCAAGAGGTGGTAGATGAACCATCCCTGGAGACATCCCAGGCCAGGCTGGACGGGGCTCTGAGCAACCTGAGCTGGTGAAGATGTCCCTGCTCATGGCAGGGGGGACTGGGGAGCTGGGGAGGTCCTTTCAACACAAACTGTTTAATAACCTTTAGAAGACTTAGAGGGTGCTGGTGGAGGACTGTAACAGAGGACACTCTATTACACCAGCCCTGGAGCTGCTGGCACTTGCTGGGCAAGAAGGGACCTCTTGTGATGTCTTTACAACATCATGGCCAGTGGCTGGTCTGCTGGGACCACAAGACCAACCCACCCAGCCAGATGCCTAAAAAACAGGTGTTTCAGTCCTTAGCTTAAGTCCTTAGCTTAAGTCCTTAACTCTACCCCCTTGTGTTCTGTCCTATCTGCTTTGGGATAGACTGTTCTATCTTATTTCAATAATATTTACTGTAATATGTTGACAGATGATGCTATGGCATTGAAATATTTTCCGATGCAAGTGATTTTAAAGTAAGTTCACAGCAATATTTGTTAAGAGTACATCCCTTCTCATCTTGGGATGGGCTATAAAATAAAACTAATCCACTTAATGCTGTACAAGTCTGGATTTTTCATCTTTTTTAAAAAATGGTGTATCAATAATGATGTATTTTAATAAGTAACAAAAATTATATCTTTAAACTCCTATTACAGTTGCTTAGAAGTAACTTAAGCAAGATAATCCTTTGTATTGGAAAATACAGGTTTTCCAATGTAACTTAAAGCTTTTCAATTTAATATCTAAGTGTTCGTGACTAATTTTTCTTAATTCTTCTCTTTGGAAAAATTATTTCCACCACTCAATTCAAGCAAAAAAAACTTTGGCCATGAAAGAGAGGCAAGCTCTGTAAATAAGATAATTTATTGTTGCAGTTATTTACTTCAAGCTTTTCTTATGCTCAGGCAGTCAGGGTTTCCTGCTCATCACTCCTCTCTGCTTTATTGCAAATGTTATCCAAAGCCAGTGGGATCCATTAAGAAAGCAACAAGGTGAGGACGTATTCCAGACAGCTCAGATGTGTGTAATTCACCTAGTACTTCTTAAAGTCGTGCTCTGATAAAAACTCACAATACAATAGCTATTGCCATATTTTATAACAATTTTCTGTTAGACTATCTTCCCTATGGATTACCCTCAAGAGAAAAAAATAGTGTTTTTTGAGTAGTTTTCATGTTCTCAGTTCAGCACTTTTTTATTGGGTTCTGTTTAACACCAAAACACAGTTCTTTGGGGTAGGGAATAACTGCTCAGGATTATTCCATGGGTAGAGAAACAGGAACAAAAAAAAAAAAACAAACCAAAACCAAACACCAAACCAAAAAAAACACAAAACACTTCCTCCTTTTCCAAGGGCCAAAAAAAATTAAGTGTGGGCATCTGACTCCCCAAGAATAATGTCTGCTCTGACTTGTCATTTTTAAGGTGATTGCTCTCAGGGCCTTCCTTGTATCAATCTTATCATTCCACTACTGACCATTACTTCTTATGCTTGTACAAGGCATTACTATTGTGAAAGGAACACACACACACACACACACACACACACACACACACACACACACATATATATAAAAGGACCATAAAGGAATATTTATACATATACCTTCCAATAAGTAGGTTAAATCTTTTGTTTAGTGCAGAGACTCTTGGAATAAGTCTTGGAAAATGTACATAAATTATTTTAACTCCTTATGTATTGCATTTATTATTATTATTATTTTTAATACAGGTGATTAAGTCAGTTTATCATACTTTCTATTCACATTCTTTACAAGCTTTGCTACTCAATGTATCTGAGTTTCTAATCATAGCCAGGCTTCAGTTCAGTTGGAAAATCAGGCAATATCCTTACTTCCAGGATGCTACTTTCCATCACCAACTCTTAAAATGTATATGGAGTTCCTCTTCTGGTCATCCTAGAAGTTTGAATTTTGGAGGGAGAAAAGCAGATCCTTGGGGATCAGATAGGGCACAGATATAACTTTGAAGCAATCAGTTTTGGTGGATTTTGGTCTTGGTTCCCCTCTGTCTAAATTAATGGAAAAATGGTACCTGTCCTCTGAGTGGAGACAAATGCTGTGGTATTGCCCAAAGTCATGTCACCCCCAGAAGAGTCGCAAGGCAGATGTGTTTCAACAAAGAGGCTGAAATTCATGCTGCCTTTCCCAAAATGGGTACTAGGAAACAGGACTTGCCTCTTCTAAAATTCAGTATTGGTGAACTATCCCAAAGACACCTTAGGATGGTTTCACAGGTTTTTTGCACCAGAGCAGAGCTGAGACGGGGTCATAGCATGTCCTGAGCCGGAAGGACCCACAGGATCATCCGTTCCAATGCCTGTCCCTGCACAGGTCACCCCACAGGTCACCCCATGTGTTTGAGGACGGTGTCCAGTCTTTTCTTGAACACTGTCAGGTTGGGGCCGTGACACATCCCTGGGGAACCTGTTCAGTGTCCAGCACATCTGGGTGAAGAACCTTTTCCCCATGTCCCACTGACCCTCCCCTGATGTCCAGATGTTCAGTTGTGGACTCTTTTGCCTGCCCAAATGGAGCCACCCAGCTGTCAGCATATGATGGTTTATCTCTGCAGTGCCACAGAAGTATTTAAACTGATTTGTAGGCTGTTTTCTCAAGCTAAAATGTTGTCCGTGTTCAGAGGTAGTTCCTTAAGGGCTTTTTGTTTTGCTTACATAAGCGGCTCTTGCTTCTGACATATGCTTTTAGAAAATCACAGTCGTTTTGGATCTGCGGAAGTATCAACAAAAAGGAAGGGACTGTCATCTTGCATTTTGCATCTTGACATGATCATCTCTGTGTTGTCCCCTGCACATCCATGCTGCATAACACAAGCAAAACACTAGAAGATTTCACTGCTATGGAGAGAGCTGTCAAATGTGATGCTCTGAGCATTTACACTGAGATCTGTTTGTGCCTGCTCCCTTTCTGTACCTCCAGATGCTGATTATGATGTGCACCACATGTGCACCTCGTATTCACCCACTGGCTACCCTGGTTGTAGGACCTCACATGGAGACAGCAGCATTTACCATTTCTTGGACTTCCACTTCACTTCACTTATGCTGGCTATGGTTTATGTTTCTCCAGCCCACCTGGAAATGAAAAATTGTGTTGGGTATTTCTGCCAAATGGGATCTTCCTGACTGTGCAAGCCCTTGGCCATTGCTTTGATAGATACCAGGTGAACAGGAACGATGCTGTTATTCAGAAGAGGTTCCTGTGAGGTCTTGTGCAGCTTGGCTTGGAGAAATGATCAGCAAATGTACCAAAATGCTTCCTGAACCACTTATAATTTACCTCACGTATTTCACTGTGCCAGTCTTCCTGAGCAGATGTTGGGCATGAAGTTGAAGGGGTATTCTCAGCTGGATTGGGAGGGACCCATATGCCTCCAGAGATGGGTCCAAGCCCTCACCGTGGAGCAGCCATTGCTGTTGGGGTGAGTCCATCACCCCCATACCTTCCTTTCTGGCCAGACTTGGGGAGCAGCAGCTCCTCAGCCCCACCACCTTTGTCAGGATGGGGATGAGAGAGTTTCTCCTTCCCCTCTGCTCTGCCCTGGGGAGACCACACCTGGAATCTTGTGTCCAGTTGTGGCCCCTCAGTTCCAGCAGGACAGGGAACTGCTGGAGAGAGTCCAGCGCAGCCACCAAGATGCTGAAGGGAGTGGAGCATCTCCCGTGTGAGGAAAGGCTGAGGGAGCTGGGGCTCTGGAGCTGGACAAGAGGACACTGAGGGGGGACTCATTCCTGGGGATCAATGTGGAAAGGGGGAGTGTCAGGACGATGGAGCCAGGCTCTTCTGGGTGACAACCAGTGACAGGACAAGGGGCAATGGGTGCAAACTGGAACACAGGAGGTTCCACTGAAAGATGAGAAGCAACTTGTTGGGGGTGAGGGTGGCAGAGCCTGGCCCAGGCTGCCCAGGGGGTTGTGGAGTCTCCTTCTGTGCAGACATTCCAACCCGCCTGGACACCTTCCTGTGTAACCTCATCTGGGTGTTCCTGCTCCATGGGGGGATTGCACTGCATGAGCTTTCCAGGGCCCTTCAACCCCTCACATTCTAGGATTCTGTGATGCTGTGATCATGACTCAAGCATGACAATTTAGATGGCACATGTAAGAGAATCACAGCTGCTGATTCTCAGCACACTTCCTCCTCGGAGCAGGCACCAGGGTTTCCTGGAGACACAACCAAACACAAACCTCTTGGCAGCAGCCGTCCTCTTTGACCGGGGACGCACTGGCCCCTCTGCCCGGCTGCTTCTGCTGCAACATGCTGAGGAGGCAAGTTCTGTGCACATTTCACATCTTATTTTAATGTAAAATGTTTTGCCTGCTCCCAGGGGATGGGACTTTGGGGAGGTTAGCAGCAGCGTGTCCGTGGCTTGCTTGTGTGACCTGCAACGTGTCTGCTGGCTGCAGGGGGAGTTGGAGCCTGGAGCTCTGGGTTTGACCCTTGTTTCCGTGGCAATTGTTTCTGGAGCTCCTGCTGTCTGGGATTAAGATTAGTGAGACCAAATCTGAAGTTGCAAAAGACAAAGGGAGAAGAAACCATCAGTTTCAGGGTACAGCAGTCACTCTGTGGCTTTCCAGGGGTTTTTCAGCTGTCCAAGGGGACAGTTCAGTGCTGTTGTGGCACTGAAGTGGTGTTTGTACAAGAAACCCCAGTCTGCAGCTCTGTTATTCTCTATTTTTTTTTTTTTTTGTAATTAAGAAGTTTATATACTAAACTACTGTTGCTTAAGCCAGTATCACACATATAGCACCAGCTCAGACCTTTGAATTCCAGAAACTCCTTACCATTGCTTTTCTTGCAGAATCATAACTGTGTATATTCTCAAGCTTGATTCCTGTATTTGTCATTCACAATGCAGTGCAACCAATACTGTACAGACAGACAGAAGTATGTTAGGTTATTTACTCGGATTTCTCATTAGCAATGTTAGGAAAACATTTATTATCCAGCCTAATTATTTTTAAACTTCAGTATAAGTTTTTACAATACTGAAGTCACTGGAGACATTTATGGGCTGAAAGTGTTGTTTTTGACAACACGGATACAAACATACGGGTTTTGAGGAAGTTGTTTCTGAATCACTGAAAACAGAATTTCTTCCTGGTGTGTGTGATTTTAAACTATGATTATTTGCCAGCTTTACCGGTCTGGATATTCTCTTTGATGTGTCGTTTCTGATGCTGGCCAACATGTTTCGCAGTGTTTGCACTACCTAATAGAAATGTTCACTGCTGTTCCTTGAAAATGAACATTTCTGCAGGGTTGGCAGCCTTAGGAACCAGTGGCTTCCCCGCTTGTTTGCACAACAGGTGCAACATGGAAAGCTACTCCTCTTCCTCACCGTGTGGACGCCTCCACCAGCATCCTCCATGGGGAGAGGATACAGCCAGACAAAAGCAAAGGTCATTCCTCCTGCATCTGAAATCAGAATTTTCTCTGGGAAACCAGCCTCAAACCTGTTGGGTCTGGAGCTGTTCATGTGCTTACATATGCAGCTCTTGCTTCTGACATATGTTTTTAGAAAATCACAGTCGTTTTGGATTTGCAGAAGTATCAACAAAAAGGAAGGGACTGTCATCTTGCATTTTGCATCTTGACATGATCAGCTTTGTGTTGTCCCCTGCACATCCATACTGTGTAACACAAGTGAAACACTAGAAGATTTTACTGCTACGGAGAGGGCTGTCAAATGTGATTCTCCGAGCATTTGCAGGTCGACACAGACAGTGTCCTGCCCTCAGAAATGTCCAGAACATCTTGCAGCTGATCCAAAACCCCACCTGAAACTCTTGAGACCATCACTTGAGTCCCAGCCCTCTGCACTTTGGGGGTGAGGATGAGCTTTGCTCTCCAGGCAGCAGTGAGCAGAAGTACAGAGGAGCTGGTACCACAAGTCCATGGCGTGAACATCTGGTGCTTTGTCCATGTGTACGACCACATCCAGAGACTAAAAACACAAAACACCTCGACCCTCTGAGCCTTTTCTTTTCCAAGCCTTTTCCTGGCCTCATTTTGAGAGGCTTTCCAAAGGTCTGATGACTCCTCTGAGCACATCTATATATTCTGAGAGTGGCTGGAATAAGGAAGATGTCTCAGAGGATGCTCCTCAAAAGAAGAGGAAGCCTCTGGAATATGCCAGGGTGGAGGGCTGAAGACAGATCCTTTTGCAGGTGCTTTTCTTCCAGCACCAAAACCACCATGTGCAGGTGGTGGGGTGATGTTCTGCATATGCAATTAAGTGACACAGCAAATCAGGCCTGCAGTTGGCTTTCTTAGAACAGATGAGCTGAAACATCTGCAGACAGCATCCTCCTCAAGGGCAGGCACAGCCATAAAAACTCAGACTAGCAGAGCCAGTTAATTAAGGTGATTGCAAATATTAATTGTTTTTCTACCTTTGCCTTTGTAGACAGAGACTGAAACTGGCCAAGAAAAAGGAGAAAGCATTTACAATTACACAATTTTGTACTAGTTGAATTCATATCCTGCACAAGATCGCAGACTTATTTCTCTTTAAGGACTTTCTATTTTAAAATGTTCTGCATGCATTTGATATCTCTACTTTTACATTATTATAGGCATACGTGCCACCAGTTTGCAGTGGTGATAAAAATGTGAGGGAATTTATATCATTAATGATGTTAAAATTTTACATGTGGCAGACAGGCAATAAAAGGTCAGGAATTGGCTCCAGTTTTGGACATCTGATCCCATGGCAAAACATATGTTGAGATCATAGAATCGTGGAGTGGTTTGAGTTGAAGGGACGTTACCAGCTCCCCAGTCCCCTGCCATGACAGGGACATCTTCACCAGCTCAGGGTGCTCAGAGCCCCATCCAGCCTGGCCTGGGATGTCTCCAGGGATGGTTCATCCACCACCTCTCTGGCCAACCTGGGCCAGGCTCTCACCACCCTTATTGGGAGGAATTTCTTCCTCATGTCCAGCCTGAATCTCTTTCCTTTAATTTAAAATCATCACTCCTTGTCATATCAATGTACATCACTGGTAGTCCCCCAGTCTGAATGATTTTCCCCAAAAAAAGTACTCCCTGATGCTAGTTTTTCCTGTTGTTAACTGGTATTCTTAAGAATACGTGGTGTACTTGGTACACTTGTTATACTCAAGAACTGTAACCCCTGCTCTGCAAGGCGTCCCAGCTTGTCTGGGTTTCATTCAGTATGGGGAGACACAGCTCATGTTTCAGCCTGTTTTAAATAAATATTCAGGAGACAGGTCTGAGTGAAGCCATTTGCTGAACTCCTTAGATCATTGTGCTTAGAAACCTCCTGTTGAACAGATGTTATCAAGGAATTGCTAACAGGAGCACCCGGATTATTTAATTCATGACAGAAGCAATTAGGCAACGCTGACAAGTCATTATTGTGGATACACTGCAAAACATTCATTATTGGTTTTGGCAAGGAACATGCCGGAGGTTAAACTCATCAAATATTATACTTTCTGCTCATCCCAATTCCAGGTTGCCCACCCTTCACCCAGGGGCTTTTCTGCTGTGTCCCAAACTTTGCTCTGCTGCTTTTTGAGAAAACAAAACAAATCAAATCAAAATAAAATAAAGCAAAACAAAATGAAACAAACAAACAAAAACCACCACCAAAACAAAACAGACAACAAAAACCCACATGGAAAACCAACTGAATAATCCCCATCCTCATTATTCCAGGATGGCCAGAAGCCCCCAGGAGCAATTTTGGGGTGGGATGAAGGAGTTCAAACCTTCGTTCTGCAACTGGTCCAGCCCATCTCTTGGCATTACAGCCCTATGAGACAAAGAGACAAAAGTATAGCTGGGCACACTGCTGAAATTGCAGCTGAGTGCTGCATTTCACATTATTTTACTACACATTTTTTTTAGGAGAAATTGTTTACATCTTTGTTTTGTGTTGGTTGTTTAAGAGAGTGTCTATTCAACAGCCACGCAATTTTGTGCCTGATTTATAGCCTCTTTTCATGCAAAAGCTTTCATGATGATTTATTTCATTTGCATTAGAAATTAGGTTAGTGCACTGTAAGGCATAAAATAAAAATCAGCTAATAATTAATGGCACTTATATATATATTTAAATTTAAAAATATTAAATATGCATTAACATTGAATGTATTAAATTAAAAATAAAGTACTGCACAAATTTTTCCTTGGCTTGTTCACAGCTACAGGGGATAGTAATTTTGGAAAACAGGCCTTATGTTCAGCATTGTTTGATGTACATCACACTTACATCCATATTTCTTTAGATACCAGGAAATTACTCATGTGATCAATAATTTTGTTCAGCAGGTTACTCTGAGAACAACATAAATAAGTTCAATTCACCAGCTCATGGTATTCATTGATTCCCAAGCCACAGTCCTTCTCACGGTGACCTCAGTTATCACACTGTGGTTATGAAATGTGCTGCTCCAGGTGGAAGAGCGTTTATGTCAGCCAGATGGTTTCTGTGGCATCCTCCCTACAATGGGCAGGAAGATGTTATTAAGGGGTGAGAGGTTCATGATGAAGTATGATGAACCTCTGTGGGCTCTGGGGGCATCTGTGGCTCTCCTGAGGCTCACACGCGGTGTTTCACATGGCAGCAGCTGCCCTCAACTGTTGTGGTTCCTCACCCATGACATTGGTTTTGATCGCCGTGGTGAACTGATACCTGCACTGCCCTTTCCAAACATCCCATCCTGGTCTGCCCCAAGCTCTGTTCACTCACTGCTGAAACCAGTCACAGACATTGTTCTGAAATAACATCACCATCATTTCCATGAGCTGTGTGTCTGGGTTAAGATTGGCTTCCTGTGATGCTTGGAGAGCTGTGGGACCTGTCCCATCCCTGGAGACATCCCAGGCCAGGCTGGATGGAGCTCTGAGCAACCTGGGATGGTGAAGATGTCCCTGTCATGGCAGGGGGGGAACTGGGGGAGCTTTAAATATCCCTGCCATCCCAAAACATTCTGTAATTCTATGATTCTAATAAGAACTCTTCTTAAAATGCTGACACTCGTTTGTTCATTTTATTGGCCAGAATGTGGCATTTTACGCTCTTAGCTTCAATGACTCTTCAAGGTCACCTGTCTCAGAGCAGCTGAGTCTCACAGTTCACTGGTCTCCTTCCCTCTGGACGGTGTCTGGGGCTGCTGCAGGCATGGAATGTGCTGTGGGTAATTTGTACAAGTAGGAAAAAAGAGATACGAGATGATACAGGGCCAACTGTGGGATTTTTTTTTTTGTGCAGACATTTTTAACCATGCTTAAGCATGTGAAATATTTATAATAACTGTGCTAGGAGGTAAATAGTGATCACTGTACCACAACAGCAGCTGCATGTAATTTATACTGTTATGCAGTGAAATTCTGCAAGGTTTGGAAGATATTTTTGCAAGATCTGTGTTAAAATAACTCCAGTGAAAATGTCCTGTGTGGCCAGATTTACTGTGTGTTTCAGACAGTCCTTGAAACTGGCTTTGGTGTATTTTAACAGAGGTTCTGCACAGCAGGTTCAGTTCCTGGTGCTCAGGGGAGGTGGAAAGAATCTGCGACTGGGTTATAATGAGGAAGACGGAGTGACCATGACTCTGTGGGAAGGGCAGGGGTGGAAATTGTCAGGACACGTGGTTGCTGGCAAACTGTGCATCGGTGGTTATAAGAATTATTCCTTGGATACAAATTTCCAAAAGGCAAACAAAAATGAATGATTTATGCAACACATGAATTAACTCTGTGGTGCAATAGCTCATGTCGGACAGGGGCTGTTTTTCAGCTCTGAGGAACAACTCTGCCTTCTCAGCCCCGTCCTTCAATCAGCAGTATCCTGCAGTGATGCACAGAAAGTATTAATAAATTCTGTGTTCAGGTCTTAGATGTATTTTCTCTCTGCTGAATAAGCAGAGAAATGAGGATGGATTTGCATCTGTCAAGAACATTCAAGGTTGATGTGAGTTGAAGGCGCACGCTGATCACTCACGACCGTGAAGTGCCATCGCAGGAGCTTACCCTTTTTCTTCATAGGATTGAGGGAACAGCTCAAAGTAACGGCAAATTGATCAGCTACCCTTGATGTCACATTAATAAATGATCCTTCTCTGAATTTACTTGATAATTTCTTGATGTTTCTTTAACCCTGCAGGCCACTGACTTTGACTTGGTTTCCTAAAGTTGAAACAGTAGCTGTGACTCCAGAAAAGTCTGTTGGGAAATGGTCAGGTCTCACTGGCAGAATAACAAAGTTATTTCCTTGAAGCAAAATGTGCCTCCTCCCTCACCCTTTTTTTAAACTAAGAACTTTCGATAGTAACAAGAATAAACAAAGAGAATCCAGGAAATACAGTATCCATAAGTATTTGATGCATTTGAATAATTTTTCTCCCTTTGTGCAAAAGTTCCCTGCAAATAACCCTGCGTTGCTGTCAGTCTGCTTTTCGAGGGAAGTGAAGTTCTTCTGCTTCTACCAATTTTTCAGTTCCTTGAGTGTTTCAAACAGATTTGGTGGAATCTCGGTGCTCAAAGTTTTGGATTTCCTGCAAGTTTTGAGATAAACAGTACCCCTGTATTGCTGCAGTGTCACTGCTGATCTTCAGTGTGAAGTGAGGGTTATTTTATTTTATTTTATTTATCTTATCTTATTATTTTTCCATTCCATTTCACTCCTATTCTATTCCATTCCACTTCTATTCTATTCTATTCTATTCTATTCTATTCTATTCTATTCTATTCTATTCTATTCTATTCTATTCTATTCTATTCTATTCTATTCTATTCTATTCTATTCTATTCTATTCTATTCTATTCTATTCTATTCTATTCTATTCTATTCTATTCTATTCTATCCTATCCTATCCTATCCTATCCTATCCTATCCTGTCTTCTGACCAGCAGCACACAGAAGAACAGGTGCAGTTTGCAGTTATGCCGGGATGTCTCTGGGCTGGTGGAGAAGATCTGTGTTGCTGGGAGGGAGGGAAGGTCTCAGAGGCACCACGAGGAGCCGAAGGAACTGGGCTGCAAGGATGGGGAAGGTCACAGGAAACAGGAACAGGGATGATTTTGGCAAGGGGCTGTAAAACTACAGATTTTGGGAACTGCAGTCTGTTCAAAGACTGTTTTAATGTGGGTCCGTTGAATACAAGAGATTACAGCATGGTCTGTGATGGCCTGTGGCAAGCCCTTGTTTTGCCTCTCCTGAAGAGATTTCCAAAATAGGGATGTGAACATGCCAGTCAGCTGCATTGGGACCTGCAGAAACCTCTGTACCTCTTTGATGACACTTGTCAAGGGTAGGAGAGAGCCTGGGGCTGTCGTACAGAGACACCTTCATTGTTGTCCTACTAGATAAAATCGCAGAATCCCAGAATGCCAGGGACTGGAAGGGACCTCAAAAGATCATCGAGTGCAATCCCCCCATGGAGCAGGAACACCCAGATGAGGTTACACAGGAAGGTGTCCAGGCGGGTTGGAATGTCTGCAGAGAAGGAGACTCCACAACCCCCTGGGCAGCCTGGGCCAGGCTCTGCCACCCTCACCCCAAACAAGTTGCTTCTTCTTTTTCAGTGGAACCTCCTGTGTTCCAGTTTGCACCCATTTCCCCTTGTCCTGTCCCTGGTTGTCACCAGAAGAGCCTGGCTCCATCCTCCTGACACTCCCCCTTTCCACATTGATCCCCAGGAATGAGTCTCCCCTCAGTCTCCTCTTGTCCAGCTCCAGAGCCCCAGCTCCCTCAGCCTTTCCTCACACGGGAGATGCTCCACTCCCTTCAGCATCTTGGTGGCTGCGCTGGACTCTCTCCAGCAGTTCCCTGTCCTGCTGGAACTGAGGGGCCACAACTGGACACAAGATTCCAGGTGTGGCCTCCCCAGGGCAGAGCAGAGGGGCAGGAGAACCTCTCTGACCTACTGACCACCCCCTTCTAACCCACCCCAGGTCCCATTGGCTTCCTGGCCACAAGGGCCCAGTGCTGGCTCATGGTCACCCTGCTGTCCCCAGGACCCCCAGGTCCCTTTCCCCTACACTGCTCTCCAACAGGTCGTTCCCCAACTTACACTGGAACCTGGGGTTGTTCCTGCCCAGATTCAAGACTCTACACTTGTCCTTGTTATATTTCATCACATTTTTCCCTGCCCAGTTCTCCAGCCTGTCCAAGTCTCTGGATGGCAGCACAGCTTCCAGTGTCACCACTCCTCCCAGCTTGGTGTCATCAGCAAACTTGCTGACGGTGCACTCTGGGATCAGGATGACCCAGATTGCCTTCATCCCTCCCAGTTCTCCTCTTCCCACCTGCATCCAGCTCCCATCATCTCTGCTAGTCTCAGTCTTCAGACCCAAACTGTAGATCTGATCCAGCTGATCTCTCTTCTCCACTCCGTTTTCTTCTCTCAAGTGCTTGACATACTTTCTCTTGAACATCCCATTGGCACCTGAGATCAGAGTTTGCGATGTCTTCTTGGCAATTACTCCTGGCAATTACCTCTTGGCAATTACTCCCCACTCTCATGAGAGCAGCTACTGCAGCTTGTCCAGGGAGCTCTTATTCAATCAGCTTCCTTAATTGCCTAGCAGTATGCCTGCTGGCAACACCTGCATATTTAAGGTCATTAGCATATATGCTTCAGCATTTTATCTGGAGAATAGAGCATTTCACTTGCATTGGCCCTGAGCCGCAGGAGACGGCTCTGCCTGCAGAAAGCATTCTGACATGGGAGGAGCAACTGGTGTCAAGTACTTCTAGGGTATGAAGCTCTTGGAATCTTAAAACCTTCTTGGCTTCACCACTCAGCAGTTAATTATGACTGATAATAATAATTGATGAGTTCATAGCAGTAGATTGCAGGGTTTGCTTATTGCACACACTCAGCTCTTCTGAGGAAGGTTATTAAAAAATCGATGTGGCTTGGACCCCTAAATAAATGCTAGTTCTATTAAGGCCAAACAAAATCAAACTTAAAATTGTCATTAAATTAGAAGTCCGAGGTGTTTTGTAGCAGAAGTTAATTTCTGCAAATGATGGGTCAAAATCTTTGGGGAATCTCCCTGTGCTGACAGAGGATCAAGAGTGTTTTATCACCCTAATAATGTATATGAGCCTTCAAAGTGACACAAGGTGACAAAGGGTCGAGGGTGATGATAATCCCAGCCTCATAATGAGGAGGAAGATATTTATGGAGGATGACTCAATGTAGCGATGTCCCACACTCTCAGATGTTCACTTTTAGAGATGCACCCCAAGCCGATAGCAGCTTACTCAGCGTCTGACAGGATTGTGGGGTTTTCCAGACTGGTGACATGGAAACACTCAGAAGTCCCCCAGGTTCGGGTGTTGTCTCTGACAGGTGTCCTACAAGCTCCAGCCCTTCATGAGATACTTGAGACAGTCAATGTGACAGCAAAACTTCTCGTTAGCCTGATGAATCACCACTGGTTTCCAGATTTTCATATAGTCAGAGAATCATACAACCACAGAATGGTTTGGGTGGAAGAGCCCTCCCCAGCTCCCCAGCCCCCCTGCCATGACAGGGACATCTTCACCAGCTCAGGTTGCTCAGAGCCCCATCCAGCCTGGCCTGGGATGTCTCCAGGGATGGTTCATCTACCACCTCTCTGGCCAACCTGGGACAGGCTCTCACCAACCTTGATATTTAGAGCTCTTACCAGGAAGAGATTTAAATTTAGTGTTCAGATCCTGTTGGTACTTCATGGCTGCCAAAAGTTATGTTTATTTTAAAACCTTAATTGCACGGACAAATGTAAAGTAGTCCCTGGTACAGACAGACATAAGCCAGCTGCAGAACATCATTGCAGCCCATATGGCTGTAAAATTTGTTGCAGAGTATCCTCAGGCGCACTTCAGTCATTAAACTGTCATCTTTGGATTTTGTGTATTGATTGAGTAGGGTAGCTGAACTCTCTTCTCATTTCCCTTTAGAAATTTATTTTTACATCAGAACTTTTATTTATAGCAGTCTAAAAGCAGAGATCAAGAGAAAATGTGTATGACTTCTTTCTCGAATGAGTAACTGGATGTTTTTCTTCATCATTAAGCTACAGGATTTAGCTAAACTGTGTGACAAAAGGGTACCTCATATAGCATTGAGATCATAAAATGTCATTCAGGTTAAACTAAGACATAAAACAAACTTCATTTTCTGGATAATATGCAACCCTGAAGTTCTGCAGTAATTAAATCTCTCTCTGGCTTTTTACAAAAAACTAAATGGTGACTCTCGTTTCACTCAAACTCCAGATTGTGCCTGTCTAAATCGAGCTTCATTCTGTACCTGCCAGTTTCACATCCTCACAACATCCTTCCTCTCTTCTACATTTATACGCAGTCTCACTGAGCATATCTGAGCCCCCAGCTCATTCCCCTGGGCTTCAGCAGGCGGATGGGGAGGTGGTAGATGTGAGAAAACCATTAGGATTTCAGACTTCTTTCCACTGGGTAGGTGTAAAATAATACAAAGAGAAACCAAACACAAGCCTTGCTGTACTTGGCACGATCTCTTCTTCTGCTGCTCTCACACAGTGCATGTTCCTGCAGATGCTCTGCATGAGCATCACCACATCCACCGGGCTGTTTTTGAAGGGTGGTCACTGGGTGTGTCCATTTTTGCCTTTGTATTAAATGAAACAGGAAGAGCTTGAAATGAGGATTGCAATGATTACATATTTTGGAAGTACAACAAAGCCTTTGAGAATAAACCCAGGGCCTCAAGCTGTTTGAGTTTTCCATAATAGCTGCAAAAATGCCATTTATGTCCACAAGGCCACTAAGGGGACCAATACCAAATCCCAGCACCCCAGGCTGTTTGTGCTGCAGGAGCTCTGTGTGTCCCCAGCCCCCCCTGCTCACGCAGGGTCACAGGCAGATCACACAGGATCCCAGGGGTGCAATGGCTCACAGAAGGAGACTCCACACCCGCTCTGGGCAGCCTGGGCCAGGCTCTGGCACCTCCCAGCAAACAAGTGTCTGCTCATGTTCACATGGAGCCTCCTGTGTTTCAGTCTGTGCCCGGTGCCCCTCACCCTGGCCTTGGGCACCACTGAACAGAGTCTGCTCCATCCTGACACCACCCTGCCGTACTGATCATCGATCACATCCCTCTCAGCTTCTCTTCTCCGCTCAGCAGCCCCAGCTCTCTCAGTGTCTCCTCAGCACAAAGATGCTCCAGAGCCCTCAGCATCTCCGTGTCCCTCCCTGGACTCTCTGCAGTGGTTCCTTGTCCCTCTTGACCTGGGGAGCCCAGCACTGGCCCCAGTTCTGCAGATGGGGCCTCCCCAGGCAGAGCAGAGGGGGAGGAACAACCTCCCTGACCTGCTGCCCACACTCTTCCTCACGCAACCCAAGATGTCTGGGATGCCTGTTAGCCCTGAGTTAGAGGTTGTTATTACTTGTGGCATGTCAGGGATGCAAAGCATGGAAACTTCAAAACTCCTGGTACAGTGGATGGTCTGGATGGCCATGGCTGACACCGGCCTCAGTGGGGACAGGAGACCATCGACACTTGGCTTGATCACCATGACTGGTGTGACACCGAGGGTTTTGGTGTTCACAGGAGAGACCCGTCCCCTCATCCTCAGCCTGAAGACAGGGCTCACCTGCTGGAAGAGCGTTTGTCCAGCCAGGAGAGGACCACGGCTTTTCTCCTCCATCAAGCATTCCAAATCAAAGACGACATCGTCTCCTTCCTCCAGGGAACCAAAGGTTATCAGCACGGGGAGACTGCTGCCCGGCGGCTGCTGGAAAACCACATCCAGACCATCACGAGCATCGTCAAGAAGCTCAGCCAGGACATTGAGGTAACACAAGCCGAGGAGCGGTTCCCTGCCTTGGTGGTGCAGCTCTAGCCCATGGTCCATTTTTCTCGTATAGAGGAATTTGCAGTTCCTTGTGAAAACAGAGTGGAAGGGACCAGGGAAAGTAAAAAAAAATGAAAGTAAAATAAAATAAAAATCAGATGAATAAGTTTTGGTGGTGTTTTAATTTAAAGATTCAGATTCCATTTGCTTTCCACTTTGTTTGAGCACAGGAGATAAGAGTTTAGGGGAAATATGAAGCAAGTTGTCCTTTCATCTAAAGTATAACGTCAAAACTCAGGTTTGGGTTAACTTATGAGTTTTCCTGATGCATATATTCTACTACTTTACATAATTTCTGTATGTAAACATGATCAAATATTGCTGAAGCTCTTCACAAAGCACACTGCAGACCGGAATGGAGGTTCAGGTTCAAGTTTTACTTAAACTGACTGATCATTCTGTGCTGGAAATCCATGGGATGCTCTTTTTCTGGCTGAAGACCTTGCTGTTATTTGTCAGCTTTCTATGTGGAATTTACCAGCACTGTGTGGCTTTTCCTTTTGGACACAGGTGTAAAGTAGAAAAATGTCATGAAATAGACTTCTCCACAGATTTGTTTTGTCATTTGAAGCATTAAATGTCTTCCAAATGTCACTAAAATCACAATACATTTTGTTTTTCATGTACTTGGAGAAATACTAGATCTTCTTTTCTTAAGAAGTATGTAATCATGACTCACCTGATATCAATCTGAATGAAAACGAGGTTGTCAGTTTCATACTGATTTTATTTTCAAGATTTTGATACTATGGTGATAAGAAATGCTATAAAATTGTTTACTCATCCAGGTCCTCTAACCCTACCCGGATCAAGTATGTACAGGATGGTTTTGCTAGAAAAATGCCTATCAGCATCTAAATCTATTCTTTTCCCTTGACAGTAACTTAATCTTCTTTAGGTCCAAATCTCAGGTGCGTGTTTTCCTTGTGTATTTTTTTTGTGAAGATTTGGTAAGGGTAGAGCACCAACAGCACAGAAAATGAGACCTGACAGTCAAAGCCATAAAAGAATCAGTGGAGGTTTGGAGAATTGCTCCTGGCACACAGGAAATGAGATTGAGCAAAGTCAATTTCTCTGGATCTGAAAAGGGATCTGCCAGGAAATGTGACTCACATACTACAAATCATCCCCAAAGCAGCAGGAAAATCCTTCAAAAAAGAGCGCTTTGGGGAAGATGTTGGGATGCCATTGCCACCAGGAATGAAGCTGATCACAGAATCACAGAATCACAGAATCACAGAATGGACTGGGTTGGAAAAGACCTCAGAGATCATCAAGTCCAACCCTCGGTCCAACTCCAGTCCGTTTACTAGATCATGGCACTAAGTGCCATGTCCAATCTCAGTTTCAAAACCTCCAGGGCCGGTGAGTCCAGCACCTCCCTGGGCAGCCATTCCAATGCCTGACCACTCTCTGCAAAGAATTGCTTTCTAATCTCCAGCCTCAATTTCCCCTGGCAGAGTTGAAGCCCATGGCCCCTTGTCCTATTGCTGACTGCCTGGGAGAAGAGCCCAATCCCCCCCTGGCTAGAACTGCCCTTCAGGTAGTTCTAGAGAGTGATGATCCCTTTGCCAGAGCCAGAAAAACACCCGGCTGATGAAAAGTGATTTGTGCCAGGTGGAAAATGATCAGACCCTGGACAAAGACGTCATTCGCGATCCCAGAAGAGAATTGCAAATTGCAAGAGGAGAAGCATTGATAGTAAAAACCTAAGGGCAGAGGGGTGAAGTGTCTGGCGTCACCTCTAATGACACCCATGGGATGGCCACGTCTTGGTGGTCCCTTTCTGTGCCTGCGGCACCAGGCTTGCATTGCCAAATAAACTGCCCAAAATACACTCGAGTTCCGCAGTACATTCAACCCTTTGAGAACATTATTTTCTGATGCAGAACAAAAATAAGAATGCCTGGTATAGTCAGTATTTCAGTTATCAACACTGTGTTTGGAAGGGGCAAGATTATTCAGGAATAACTGCATAAATTACAGATTTGAATTTAACTCCAGTTATTACCACTTTCTCCACACACCTGTACCCCACTTTTGATGGATGCCGAAGTGTCTCCTTCGGTGCTCAGGGTTTTTGCATGTGCCACCACACCTTCCGTGCTTGTGACCAGTGGGAAATGTTTGTCCTGACTCTGTTTCAGGGACACAAAAAATTCCTGATATTTGTCCTTTTCTGCTCTATATTTTTTTTTTTTTTTAATTTTTAAAAATTCACTCAATGGGGAACATTTAAAAAAAAAAAAAGTCAATAAAAGCCACTGTATTTTTGTACAAAATCAATATCTGCATTGAAAAGGGGTAAAGGGGTTGCAAACTGGCTTAAGGAGAGAAGCCAGAGAGTGGTAGTCAATGGTGCGGAGTCCAGTTGGAGGCCAGTATCTAGTGGAGTGCCTCAAGGGTCAGTACTGGGGCCAATATTATTCAATATATTCATTAACGATTTGGACGAGGGAATAGAGTGACTGTCAGCAAGTTTGCTGATGACACCAAGCTGGGAGGTGTGGTGACACTGGAAGCTGTGCTGCCATCAGAGACCTGGACAGGCTGGAGAGTTGGGCGGGGAATAACCTGATGAAATTTAACAAGGGCAAGTGTAGAGTCCTGCATCTGGGCAGGAACAACCCCAGGTTCCAGTATAGGTTGGGAAATGACCTATTAGAGAGCAGTGTAGGGGAAAGGGACCTGGGGGTCCTGGGGACAGCAGGGTGACCATGAGCCAGCACTGGGCCCTTGTGGCCAGGAAGGCCAATGGTACCTGGGGTGGGTTAGAAGGGGGGTGGTTAGTAGATTGAGAGAGGTTCTCCTGCCCCTCTACTCCGCCCTGGTGAGACCACATCTGGAATATTGTGTCCAGTTCTGGGCCCCTCAGTTCCAGAAGGACAGGGAACTGCTGGAGAGGGTCCAGCGTAGGGCAACGAAGATGATTAAGGGAGTGGAGCACCTCCCTTATGAAGAAAGGCTGAGGGAGCTGGGGCTCTTTAGTTTGGAGAAGAGGAGACTAAGGGGGGACCTCATTAATGTTTATAAATATATAAAGGGTGAGTGCCATGAGGATGGAGCCAGGCTCTTCTCGGTGGCCAACAATGATAGGACAAGGGGTAATGGGATCAAGCTGGAACACAAGAGGTTCCGCTTAAATTTGAGAAGAAACTTCTTCTCAGTAAGGGTGACAGAGCACTGAACAGGCTGCCCAGGGGGGTTGTGGAGTCTCCTTCTCTGGAGACATTCAAAACCCGCCTGGACATGTTCCTGTGCGACCTCACCTGGGCGTTCCTGCTCCAGCAGGGGGATTGGACTAGATGATCTTTTGAGGTCCCTTCCAATCCCAAACATACTGTGAAACATACTGTGAAACTGTGAAAAGTTTTGACCAGGTGAAGGGCTGTGTAGTGCTGAATTACACTGAAATGTCATCACTTCTCCTTTCAGCTTGAGAAGCAAAATCAGGATATTTTTATAAATCACTCCCCCTCCTGCTCTGCATCTGTAAAAGGTCACGGTTGCTGCACAAGGGCTTCCTAAAGTTAATGCTTGTGACACACTCAGACACCATCGGGATGAGCCACTTCAGAGGAGCCTGCAGGGCAGTTGGTCCTCCCATCTTTAGATCAGACTTTTAATACTGATTAAAAAAAAAACTGTGTTATTTATTATGGGCTGCATTCTACTGCAGATGTTTAAGGGAGAGAACGGAACTAATTAACTAGTTTTTGCATTTCTGAAGTTTTCGTGTGCTAGACTTCTTCTTATATAGCACATTTTTAAAGGGGAAAAAAACGACGTATTATTTATGGAGATATAGATTTTTGAGAAAAATATACAGTTACTTTCTCCAGGAAAGAAAATCAAGCTTTTAGACTTGCTGCCATAAATGGTGCTTTGAACCTTATTTTGAAATGTAAAAAACAAACAAACAAGCAAACCAAACAGAAACAAACATGCAAACAAAACACAAAGCAGAATAAACAGAAGTGCATTAATAGCCTTTTGTTCACAGGTTTTGGAGAGGCAAATAAGAACAAGGGATGGTGCTGCAGTAGAAACTAATTTTGCGGTTCAAAGTCTGGACCATAAGTACATCCATGGTCTTGGAGACCTGCGTGGAAGAGTGACAAGGTAAGGGAGGCATCGCACGCTCATTTCCGTCCCTGCTACTCGATTTGTGCAGAGCAGATTCAGAGTGGGCATAAATGTACTTCACACTCATTTTATGATGCCATTTTAGTGCCAAATCTGTGCTGTCACACTCTCCATGTTAGAAAAATTATCAAGCTACAAAAAAAAAAAAAACAACTGTATTTTCCTGTCTAATTCTTTATCATCCATTTAACATTTTGGGGATATTTTTCTTCTCCCTTCTGGCTGGACTTCAGCTGAAGTTGTTATTTTCTCCTACTGAAACTCTACTGTTGTTTCAATAAAATCTTTACTTCCCCTCTTGGAAATAAGGTCTTTTTGAGCAAACTTGATTTCTTCCTTTGGTGAAATTGTAAATTTTCATTAACACAAGCAATTATGTGTACATAACATAGGTGGACTTCCATGGGGCAACTTGTAACACTAAATATTACAATTAAAAGACAGACAAAGTAAAACTCTGCTATGTAATATCAAGAGAGAACATGGATCAAGAACTGTCTGAAACAAAACAGCAGGAAAAGTAAACATTAAGGAAGAAATTTCCCTGAACGTGTATTTTTCTAATTTTTATTTTTTCCTCCAGAGACCAGTTATATGCTTTTTATATAAAACAATGCTATTGACACTTGTGGATAACACAAAAATTGGTCAAGTGAGGATAAGGTGGTAGTAAAAAATAACCAGGAATATTGACAAGGGGGGCTGGTTGAGAAGAAAAGTATATAGTTTATAAACACAAAAATAAACTGTTTCAGCACTGAGTGCCCCAAAAATTTTGGGGAATGCAGGTAAACAACTTACCATGAGCTCTTACAATAATTGAGCATCAGGAATGCCAGATGTATGGACTTGGACAAGAGAGGCAGAGGACCAGAAATTCAGCAGGTTATTTCAGCTCTATGTGTGGCACAGAGACTGATACCAGAATAATGTACCGCACCCAGAGTCCTCTTCCTGAAAATAAAAACTTGATATGGTGTAAAAAAGAGCCAGGAATGTGATGGTGGGATGAGGAACATTTCTGTCTGAGGGAAGTATACATCTATGTATAGTTCATGGAAAAAAATAAATCCAGAGATGTCTTCATTTACATGTATAACTACCAGTAGAGAAAGGAAAAGAAATCATAGGGTACCAAGGGACTCCTGCAGAGAGACCCAAGAATCCAGAGTGGGAAGCTGAAGCCAACACATTCAAAGCTGGCAGGAAAAAGATTGGCTGATTAGCACTGTAATGAGGTAGGAGGTGATCCCACAAGAACCTCCTGATGTTTTGAATTTGGGTTGGCAGACTGTGGAGATGATAAGGTTTATGCAACATTCAATGGGTGAAGTGTGTCGCTCCTCTTTTCCCAGTACTTTCCCAGGCGTGATGCTTCCCTTCACCAGCTGCATCGGGACTTGCTCCCATCTCCTGCGCTTGAGCATCTCCCGGGAGCAAAGGAGTGAAGAAACACTTGGGAAAAACAGGAAAGTGGGATAATTGTGGGGAAAAAAATGACCAGTCCAGTTCTACTCATGTAAAGAAAATAACAACCAGAATAAGAGTTTGAGTACACATGGAGGTCCACAACACTTTTTATGGGATCCCAGTTCCTCTTCCTTCCTTGCCCATTTTTTGGGTGTGCTGATTGGCCTTTCCTACAGGTAGAAGGGAGGATCCTGAAACATACACAACTACACACAAAAAACTATTGTAAGGACACCAGAGCCATCATCTTATGATGCTGGAAATTAATTCCTTAGACCCCATTTTTGTTTTTAAGGAGAGAAAGAAGGAAATGGCTTCACCGAACATCTTGTAGTGTAGAGCCAGAGCTGGCATTTTAGCAACATTTCAGCAGCAATGATATAATGCAGTTTTATGCGAACGATTGCCATTAAGCTAAAGCATAGTATAGTTTTATGTGATCCATGAATCATCAGCACTTTCTTGTTTTTCTTGCTGCTGACGTTCCCCTCGGGAAAAGCTGAGACTTAACAGCAAACCGGCCCCCGGCGTCGCGGCTGAGTGAGCCGGGACTGACAGACAGACAGACAGACGGACAGACGGATGACCACCATTATAGTGGCGCTCAATATTTGGATTTTCCACGTTTCTTTCATCTTGAGTTTTAGGATTTAAAATATTCATGTGTACTAAAGAGATATCAGAGTGGCTGGAGACAAATGCACATGCTCGTTTATTGAATTAATAGGAATCTTCCAAATACAAACTTGTGATGGCAGTTTTCCTCTTGACTTGTAGCCTAACCTTAATCCAAGTCTATCTGGGATGAAATGAACCTTAAATGGAGCCACTGCTCTTCCTCACAGGAGATGATTCATCTTCAGTCAGCCATGTGTAAAGGATAAATGTGGATTAGCTCTTGTAATTTGTGTCTATTCTCTTACTCTGTCTTTCTCTGTAAAATAGATAGAGACCTCTTGCCAACTACTGAGGCAGTTGTTCATTAATTCTTGGACCTTCTGACTATATTTCTATGTTGTATAAGCATTTATGTGCCAAATAACAATTAAAAAAAGAAAAAAAGCAACCTTCAGCATCTCAGCTATAATGTCATTCCCATTGAATTAACAATACATTTTATTTGTATTCTAACTGTTAATAAGATTTTGCGGGGGCTTGGGAATGCGTATTACAGTAATAAGAAATAGGTAATCAGCTGTCAAAAAAGCCATACTTCTGATTAGTATGAATTCTTTCTCTTCGGGCTCACTGGCAGAAGAATAAATAAATGCACAAAAGAATAAACAATGCACTTTACTTGTATGGTTACATTTTACTTAAATTTTCTTGTGAGGATTTTTGTTGCTCGGAGAAAAAGTCCAACACTGATGTGTACCCATGAAGTTCCTTGACCATTCAGAAAGTGTGATACTTTGGCAAGCACAGTAGTCCAGTATATGCTGTTCCTTGCATGACAAGGGTTGAGCTCCTTGAACGTACAGCAGGTAGCTATGTCCCTGTTTCTAAATAAATGCTTTTATTTAACTTTCAGAGGCTTTTATTTCTTTATATATTTCAAATTTATATGCAAATCTCATAGGAATATGCTTTCTGTACTATCCCAGTCCATCTGCACTGCTGGTCGCTCACTCCAGCCTCTGCTTTGTACGACTGGAAAACAAAACCATGATCTCACTAGAAGCTGGTGAATGTCTCCTACGTGAAGAATCAAATTAGACCAAGATTTAATCAAGTATCTCCATTGTCTTCAATCTGCCAAACAGCAATAACACATTTAACTGGTTTGCACATAATAATGATATTAGGTGCAGGGGAAGTGAGATGTGGGCAGGACCAGAGGCTGAAGGCGCATCAGCAGTGCTGAGGGTCTTTGCAAAGCTTGACACGTCTGCAGGTCCCAGTCTCAGTTCTGGTCTGTCAGGCTACAGCAATGCAGATGTAGTCTCATTAACCCCACGCTGCAAGCCTAGTTCTTGGGGCTTTTGGATTCTAACATCAAACCTTCTATTTTAAGTATTCTCTGTAGAAAATATTCAGGTTTCTTTCTCTTGTAACTGAAGTTATGCCTTCATACTGCTACGGGTACATTAATTCTCGTTCTCACAGAATCATGGAATAGTTTGTGTTGGAGGGAACTTCAGGTGTCCGCCAGTGCCCCCTGCCATGACAGGGACATCTTCACCAGCTCAGGGTGCTCAGAGCCCATCCAGCCTGGCCTGGGATGTCTCAGGGATGGTTCATCCACCACCTCTCTGGGTACCTGGCACAGGCTCTCACCACCCTCAGGGCAACAATTTCTTCCTCATGTCCAGCCTGAATCTCCCTCCTTTAGTTTAAACCATCAGCCCTTGTCCTGTCACAACAGGCCCTGCTCAAAAGTCTGTCCCATCTTTCTCATGGGCCCCTTTTAAGCACTGAAAGGTGCACTAAGGTGTCCTGAAGCTTCTCTTCTCCAGCTGAACACCCCAACTCTCTCAGCCTGTCCCCCAGCAGAGCTGTTCTCACACTGCATGTCTCATAGAGCCTTCTAATTTCTGCCTTGTGGTGGGATTTTCCTAAGGGAGCCCTGAGCCCCCATCCCTGGTCTCTGTGGGAAGACCTGGCCTGTGTGTGGTGCAGCCATTGCCCCGCCATCTCCACTGCAGCCTCTTTTTATTTTTGCACATCTACCTCAACATCTCCACCAGCTGTCCAGCCTCAAGAAGCCCCCAGACCCTTGTGTTGTGTTCCTGTGTCCTGGAACCCTCCATCCCCCAGGATCATGGTGCCTTCACACCTTCCCCTTACAGAATACAGGAATGTGAGGGGCTGGAAGGGACCTGGCAAGCTCATCCAGTGCAATCCCCCCATGGAGCAGGAACACCCGGATGAGGTTACACAGGAAGGTGTCCAGGCGGGTTGGAATGTCTGCACAGAAGGAGACTCCACAACCCCCTGGGCAGCCTGGGCCAGGCTCTGCCACCCTCACCCCAACAAGTTTCTTCTCCTCTTTCAGTGGAACCTCCTATGTTCCAGTTTGCACCCATTGCCCCTTGTCCTGTCACTGGTTGTCACCAGAAGAGCCTGGCTCCATCCTCCTGACACTGCCCCTTTCCATCTTGATCCCCATGAATGAGTCCCCCCTCAGTCTCCTCTTGTCCAGCTCCAGAGCCCCAGCTCCCTCAGCCTTTCCTCACACGGGAGATGCTCCACTCCCTCCAGCATCTTGGTGGCTGCGCTGGACTCTCTCCAGCAGTTCCCTGTCCTGCTGGAACTGAGGGGCCACAACTGGACACAATAAGCCAGCACCTGGTTTGCTCTCCAGGTTTGCAGCCAGCTCTGGAGCATTCCCCTCCCTCTCTACATCCATGTTCACCTTCTCAGCTATTTTGTAGTTGTTTTCCAAATCAGTGTTTTCTTTTGATCAAAGTTCTGGCCTTTGTACAAAGCCTCTATTATCTGCAGTATTTTTATTTTTTTATATCCTTGATCTGCACACTCCGTAGGTGTATCACAATATCTAAGCATCACCAAGAGATGACAAAAAGCTGGTCTATTTAAACTGTCAAAACTTCTTTTCAGATCTTTTATCTGTCAACAGCACCCGCTTTATTCGGTGGTCGTGCTTTAGAAAATAATTTCTCTGGCATTTTAAAACTTTACTGTTTTCCTCACTCAACTCCTATTCTGTTATTTTTATTAAATTGTTCACTGTTTTTCAGCCTTCAGGTATTTTTTCTTCCACACTCTGGTTTTAAGTAGTACTGGCACTGGGGCTGGCAGTCAGTCCTGCGTAACAGCCTGAAGGATCGCTGCAAGAGGGGAAATCTGTGTCTCCTTGCTCATTATAAGTATATGTATGATATTATATGTCTATTTAGTTATACACTGAAGAAAGTATTCTTGCTTATGTTAAAAAATATATTTTTTTTAATATATGGACATGTATACATATACACTATACATACAAAATATGTGTTTGTGTATATATATCTACACATGAAAGACAGGGATTGAAACAGCCATTTATTCTACCTGGAAAGGGTGGCTGGTTACATGGTACTCAATCCCTGACTGCTCAATTAATGCCACCACCCTCGCATCACTCATTTGTTCATTTTAAATGTGATGAGATATTTTGGTGAATGCAACTGAAAGAGGCTAAATAGTAAATGGCAAATGCTCCTTACAAAACACCAAATTTCTGGGGCCTAAAAGGGATCTTCCCTAACATCTGTGTCCAGCCCACGGGGGTTGCAGACCGGGGTGGGTTGTGTCTCTCCGGGTAAGCATCCAAAATCTGGGGGTGCCCGGAGTGAAGATCATGCTCTCAATTTACACTTCAGATTTAATTTGATCTATTTTATTGAGATTGGCTAGTGGAAAATCAGGGGGACTCAGTCGGGTAGGGGGAGCTGTGGGCACAATAAGGGGGTTTGCAGCACAAGGAGCCCACAGGCATCACTGCTGCAGCGCAGAACATTGCCTCTGGCTGATCGTCCTTCCTCATCACTTCCAGCAGCATTTTAATGGGCAGTAACATCTGGAAGCAAATCGGGGATCACGGTGGTTGTCTCTGCCTATTTGCTACTCCCCAGGATGGTCCTGGGGGTCTGGATTTGATCCAGCAGCAGCACATGGAGACCAGCATCGGTCCTCAGCCACCCTCCAGCACCGCCCTCAGTGGCTCTCCTGTCTCTGGTTTGGCTGCAGATGCGAGGCAAGCATTGCAAAACTGTCGGGAGACATCAGTATTATCAGGCACGAGGCCCAGAAGACTGAGAAAGAGATTTATGGCCTTCACTCTGCACTCAAAAACTGTGTTAGTGATTTTGAGAAGAAGGTGAGTACAATACTTGGTGAGATAGATCTGTCTATCTATCTACCTGTCTGTTGATCTATCTATCTATCCATCCATCCATCCACCAATCTATCTTCCTTTCCTAATTGCTGAACAATTTTAAAGGCTGATATCGTATTTAACAGTGTATCATGACATCTATTAAAAAACATACCATGGAATGGTAGTGGCATTTATAATAGATGTAAGGTAACAACGGATAAGGAAAATATTCCAGGGTTTGGAGATCCTGACATTGTAAATGGCTGATTACACTTTCCCAATATCGTTTATGAGTCCCTTGAACTCATCAGATCATGACTCTGGTTCAGGAGCATCTGGAAGTTTCAGTTCACAGGATCATAGAATACCAGGTCAGAAGGGACCACAAGGATCATCTGGTCCAGCCTTTCTTGGCAAAAAAACCCACTGCAGTTGCAGGGATTTTGGAGCTAAAGAAGGCCATCTAAATCTTCTGGGTTTTCTTTATTTATATTATACTCTGGTATTAAATATAATCTCATTAGCACATTTTGACTGCAACCCTGCTGCACAAGGCACAGTGCCAGCCGTCATGTACCTTGCCTAGCCAAGGTCATCCTCTCCAAAGAAAAATTACGCATGACAGAACTTCAACAGAGATATCTTACCTGGAATTCTGTTGATGCTTGAGCATCTGTCTCCTTGAATACTTGTAAAAAATGTTCTTCTTCACCTGGAAATGGGGAATGGAGCAGATGCACGTGTCAGTCACACAAAACAGTACTCAAAATCTTGTAAAAAAAGGATAGACGTTGAACAGGGTGGAGACGCAACTTCCTCAGCTGAAAAGGGAAAATTAATCCTCACATGGTTGTAGGAAAGAAGAAAGGAAAGGATTTCTGAAAAGGAGCCAGGTGTTCCTGTGAAGGAAGAAAATACCAAGTCAGTGTAAGGGTCTTCATTGACACCTTTTTGACATTGACATGCCACAGCTACCAAAAAAACCATGACTTTTTGTGCTTGCTTGGTGTAAAATCTCTGAAGAAAATTGCTGGATTTTGATGTCAGAAACCTATTTCTCCGACAACCTCACGCTCCAGGCGTTTTCTCTGGGCTGTTTAATCTGCTGCTGCAAGTAGCAGCAGCTGCTGACCTTGAAAACTCCTGGAGCCTGAGGTTGTCGAAGAAATAGGTTTCTGGTGGCTTCCAGTCTCCTGAGTCACTTGCATGCCATGTTCCAGAGGCAGGTGGACGTCCAACGTGAAATAGCAGGTGCTGTTGCTGGAGCATCCGCAGTGTTTCCACGCTGCACCTCTGATGCATCGGGAGCCCTCAGCTCTGCGCCTGCACACCAGCTGTGATGTGCAAAGTCAGACGTTTGCAGATGATGGGCCAACAGCTCAGGGCCCTGGTTTGCCAGACCTTCTGAGGGCTGAAATCACAGCTCTTAGATGGGATGTTTCTAGCTCTACCTGCTTACACGGACTGATGCAGTCAGGTCAAGGGGGAGAACAGACATGTGTCCATTCTTGCAGGACATGGGGTTCTTAGCTTCACTATATGAGTCCTCCTTGTTCTCTGAATCCTGTCTGAGGGCACTGAGCCCACAGGTCAGGTTGCTGAATCACAGGATCACAGAATAGTTTGGGTTGGAAGGCACTTTCAAAGCTCATCTGGTCCAGCCCCTGCCATGAGCATCTTCTCTTCCCCTCTCCCTAGCAATGAACGTTCCCCTGGTGAGGGCATCTCCAGACACAGAACTGCGGGAGAGCACCAGGTACCTGGGACACCCCACAGCCCAGAGACTGAGGGTCTGCGCAGAGCTGGGGATGCACATCCCAGCCTGGACATGGCACGGGAGGTGGAAGCTTTGAGCAGGTTCACCAGGTGACATCTTGGTGCTGCAGATATTTGGTGAGAGATCGGCCATGAGCCGCCACGTGCGCTCGCAGCCAAGAAGCCAATGGTGCCCTGGGCTGCATCCCCAGCCCCGTGGGCAGCAGGTTTGGGGGATCCTGCCCCTCTGCTCCGCTCTGCTGAGACCCCCCTGCAGTGCTGGTCCAGCTCTGGGTCCTCAGCACAGACACACACGGAGCTGCTGGAGAGGGGCCAGAGGAGCCCCAGGAATGACCCGAGGCTGGAACAGCTCTGCTGGGGACAGGTGAGAGAGCTGGGGTGTTCACTGGAGAAGAGAAGCTCCGAGACACCTTAGTGCACCTTTCAGTGCTTAAAAGGGGCCATGAGAAAGATGGGACAGACTTTTGAGCAGGGCCTGTTGTGACAGGACAAGGGCTGATGGTTTAAACTAAAGGAGGGAGATTCAGGCCGGACATGAGGAAGAAATTGTTGTCCTGAGGGTGGTGAGAGCCTGTGCCAGGTACCCAGAGAGGTGGTGGATGAACCATCCCTGGAGACATCCCAGGCCAGGCTGGACGGGGCTCTGAGCACCCTGAGCTGCTGAAGATGTCCCTGTCATGGCAGGGGGACTGGGGAGCTGGGGAGGGCCCTGCAACACAAACCATCTGTGATTCTCTTCACACTTCTTGGGATCCCATGAGGTGCTGGACAGTCAACATTTGGAACTTGTCTGTGCTTTCAGGTATTCGTCCCGTGGTTCTGGACACCCCTGGGCAGGTTTAAATGGTGCCCAGTGTCTTGTTTAATTAACAAGCTCATTCCTTGCCCATGTGTGTAACAGCGAAGCCTGAATCAACAAAGCCTTTGAGTCCAGCAGGTCTTGGTGACTCTGAGCTCAATATTCAGGTTTACCGCATTTAATTATTTGGGAGAAAATTTCATTTTTGTGTAGCTGTTCCTCGATAGCTGTTTTTTCGTTTTGTCTTGCAATCATAATGTGTATTTAAATGTAAGTGCTCAGTGTGGCTCATAAAGGCATTCTCTGTTGAATTCTCATTAGGTAATGCAGCTATTAGGCAAGATAGAGGCTTCCAACTCTGATCAAAGCTTGACTTTAAAGACAGTCCAGGGAGATCAACATCACGAATTGCAGCTTCTGGATTTCAAGTAGGTGATGGAGGGTTTTTCATTATGATAATTCACCCTGAATGCTTTAGTGTGATGAACAGGTTGCCATGAAACAGCAAAACAAACCCGATAATTAGCATCCATTCAAAACACTGAGAGAAGGTTAATGAAAATCTATGCCATAAAATAATGAAAATACATAATGAAAGTATATTGTCTTGCGAGCTAATTGTTAAAATGGGGCGCTAAATGCCACCCTGTAAGAAGAAAGGTATGATACCAATTAACTTTTTATACTTAAAAGAAAGGCATGAAATACAAAATGCTATTTACCATTATAATTGGGACTAATTGGTGACTTGCCTAGTACGCAAAACAAGACATTTTCTTTATGCACTTGCACTCTGCCCATTTATGAGACCACCAGGGTGCTGGTGATGAAGAAACTTGGGCACGAGGCGAAAGCAGCTGCAGAGCCTCATATGACCATAGATTTGTGATTAGTTTCTTGCTTCTGCAATCAATGTAATTTTCCTGTTCTAGCTGCAGAAGTACTTTCAGGGTGCCATTTTAATCTTGATGAGTTTTAGAGAGGGAAGGATGAAACGAACAAAAGTATCTGGCATCCGTATTCAGAACAATGCAAAACAGCGCGGCATTGAATAGCAGAGGCAGCACAAATAATTTAAAATGTAATTATAATAATCCTGCAATAACAATATTTCAAAGGCAACAGCTTCCCGTCTTTAAAATGGTGAAGTAGTTGAATAAAGATTTATTTTAATAAGGATTCTATCTGAATTGTATTCAGAGGTAAAAAAAGGGCTAGAACTTTAAACAGCAGAAAGTTCTCATCAAGAGAACCAGAAAAGAAATGGGGGTGAATAGAGAAATAACAGCAAAGAACTAAAACTGGGAAAAAGGAAGAACAGGGAGACAAAGAGCAGTGAGCAGTGGAGATCGAGACGATACAAAAGGCACAAGAAATGGAACCGAAACAAGAGGGGAGGGAAATGGAACAATGCCAGAAAAGACAGAAATTTGAAAACTGAATTAAAGTAAATGCTGAGTTTCTCAAGAGTTAATGAGACCTGACTGAAATTGCCATCAGAAATAGGAAACCTGAGAAGAGGTGGCTTTCAAGACACTGAGATGTGCTGCCGTTGTCTATCCAACATAAAAGCCAAAATTCTTATTTACTAAATGTTCACATTCTATTCCTGTTAATATAAAATTAATGAAAACAGCGGGCCCTTTGGGAAATGTCTGTCTCCTTTTATATTGCTCCTTTAAAAGTCTACCAGGTTTATGCATTCCTTTTACAGAGCTGAAGTAAAATCTAGCTTGTGGAACAGACTGGGGCTTCCATATAAATCTTGACATATTTAAACCGTCTTTAAAGCCCCGAGTTAACTTTTCAGCTGTGTGGGTTCCAGTCACCTCTGACCGCACCCTGGAACTTGAACTGTAAATGTACAAACTGATATTGTTACTGAAAACTGGATGGATTTTAAACATATTTCAGGATTTCATGGGAATCGTGCTTATTCTTCCACCCGTAATAGTTGTATTCAACTGCACAAAGCCAATTCAATTGCCAATCAGTCTATTTTCACATATAAAAATTTATTGTAGCACTACCTGAGTTTGCTTTTATTAAATATCCACGGCTGTCCCCTTGTCAATATTTCAGGACTTTGCTGGGCTAAAGACGGTGGTAAATCATCTGCCCCAAAGGAAGTTTCAAGCAGAGTAAAACACGGAACTGTTTTGTTATCAATAAGAAATTACGTTGTAATTGTAACTATTATGTATTATTAGTACTGATAATAATGATCGTACTATTAAAAATGATCCTGCCACTACCAGGCGTGTCCCTCAGGAGTTGTGTCCCAGCCATTGTCACACGCTGGCCTCAGTTTGTGGGGTTTTCACCCTTCATACACAATTATTGCAATTTTATCTGAACCACATGAGCTGTGTAACCTCGTGTAACTGCCGGTGTGGCTCATCACATTTTCAGTATTCACTAAACGACCTTTTTAAATGTTGTGCTAATTATTTCTGAAGTAATTATTTCTTCCCGTTCATCCCAAGCCACACTTGGACTGGTTGCCAGGTCCTTTCTAAGTTGCTCAAATACAGTCTCACACAATTTATTTTTAAGTATTTCCCCATTTTCCAGCTTTGGAGAAATCGGAGCAAAGTCAAATTCCAGCTGCCAGCTACACGAGGTTTGGTTTTGAACTAAAAAGAGTAAGAGCGATAAGCTGACCTAACAAGGCTACTTGTATAGAAGATCTTGAAAGGACACTCTCTACAGCAAACTGCAACAACGTATCACTTAGAGAGATTTTGCTATCTTTAATTTATTTTTTAACCACATCTACAGCAACTGCTGCTGGAAATTATCACTTCATTAGACTGACACAAAGCTGTCGTTAATCACAGCGTATAAAAGATGCTTTCACTCCAACACCCTTTAGGAAAGTGATATTAAATATTAGAAGTGCTGCAAGTATTAAGTCCAGTTCTAAAATCTTGCTCTTTACCTGTTGATTTGTACCCTGAGGCCCAAGCAAGTTTAAAGTAATCATTGCTTTAATGAAAGCACACGTAAGAAATAAATACAATTACATCAAAATTTTTCATGACACTCTTACAGTCAAGTCATCTATAAGCATGAACATTTACATGTATGACCACAGCTTGGACCTGTGTTTACAGTTTGTAATGTTCACGTGGTAAATTACCTGCTGCAGGACAAGAAAAGCAAAACCCAGACCACATAGTTCGCTGTAACTCGATGTTTTCCTGCAGATTTGAGTGGAGCAGCGTTTGTTCGCCGCCCTCGCCCGCGGTTCCCATCTCCTCTGGGTGCTGTTGGTCTGTTCTCTCTGGCTCAGCTTTCACATTTCCATCCAACTGATGCCTCAGAGGCAAATGTGCATTCTCCTTTTGTTTGCAATCTTTTAGTTATAATTTATTTTTTTTAATCCTTAGAGATAAAACTACAAGCCATTTTGCTGCTCTCCCCGATGTCCAGCAGCGCAGTCAATATTCAATGGGATATTGTGCTTTTTTAATCAACTTCAAACAGAGTTAATTCAAGTAGGAAATTAACACTTTTCAGCCCTCAGATATTTTCTTAGCATAGACCAAACTGCAGAAATCAGATTTTGGCACGTAGGTACAACCTTCAAGGTAAGGATTAGTAAAATAATCGAGCTTAGGGCTTGTTAGAAAGCTACTTGGGAAATTTGGAGTAATTTAAACGTTTTACTCAAGTGACTCAGGACTCCTCCATAAAACTGACTAAGACTTAGTCTTGTTACCAAAAAAAATAATGCTAATTTTAGGTTGACAAGTATTCTGAGTGACTTCAGGGATCAGATACAGACTCATCGGAAGTGGACGGAAGCGCAGTTGACACGGTCTGAAGAAGATCAAGCCCAGAGCAGGCAGCAGCTGCTGGACGTGGTGAAGGAGAGACTGGTAAGACCTTCGGGGACACCCAACCAGGGCACATCACCTCCAGGTGCCAAATCACGCACTCAAAACCCGAGATCTAACACAAAACCGGATGCCAGCCAGAAAAACTATGAGTTATGGAAATCACGTAATTGTAGATTAATTTATTTTGGAAGGGTTCAACCGCTCTCTCAACCAGGACCAACAGCAAAGTCAGGGCTTGAGTGTCGTGGTTGAGACTGACAAATGACATAAACCAAGTTCTTCCACGATGAAAGTAGTAGATGCCGTTTATTGCCACAAGTGCATTTTTATACAGTTCTACCAATTCATGTGTCTCTTCACTATTGGTTACAAGTTACAGCAGTAACATCTCATTGGCTAGTTTTGCTATCATCAATGTTACTCTTCTACTCCCTTCTCTCTCACGGGTACATCCTGAACATCTTCGGATACTCCTTTACTCCCATCTTTCTCACGAGTAGGCCTTAATATCTTCAAGGCTAATTTGTGTTCTCATGCCCTCCATCAGGGAATCCACGGACCCACCGTGGTCCCACACTTGGGTCTCACCTGAGTGATTTTTGTTGCTGAGGATGGAGATCTCACAACATTCTGGGCATCCTCAGTTCCAGCAGTACAGGAAACTGCTGGAGAGAGTCCAGCGTAGGGCAACAAAGATGCTGAAGGGAGTGGAGCACCTCCCGTGTGAGGAAAGGCTGAGGGAGCTGGGGCTCTGGAGCTGGACAAGAGGACACTGAGGGGGGACTCATTCCTGGGGATCAATATGGAAAGGGGGAGTGTCAGGAGGATGGAGCCAGGCTCTTCTGGTGACAACCAGTGACAGGACAAGGGGCAATGGGTGCAAACTGGAACACAGGAGGTTCCACTCAAATTTGAGAAGAAACTTGTTCCTGGTGAGGGTGGCAGAGCCTGGAACAGGCTGCCCAGGGGGTTGTGGAGTCTCCTTCTGTGCAGACATTCCAACCCGCCTGGACACCTTCCTGTGTAACCTCATCTGGGTGTTCCTGCTCCATGGGGGGATTGGACTAGATGATCTTTCCAGGTCCCTTCCAATCCCTAGCATTCTATGATTCTATGATTCTATGATCCCAGGAAACAAAATCTTCCCTGATAATGGCACCGCTTCACATCTGCATAACCCTGATGTACCCAACAGTGACAGGGTCTTTTCCCAAAGGGCTTACCGGTGCCAGCACTGAACACCACCCAGTTTCATCCATTGATAAGCTCAGAAAACAAAGGGACTGTCTGTGCAAATTCTGCATGGTTTTAAACACAGACCAACCCTCACCACTCTGTGGTCAGTGTGTTAAAACATGTTGTTTCGCTTCCACAGCAGCAGTTAGTGCTTGGCACAGGACCAATACCTTCTAATTAATTCCTTCACAGCTTTTAAAGCTTTTCCTGCTTTGCTGTGTGCAGCTCATTCCACTTCAGCCTTCAAAAGCGATTGAAACACCATCACCTTGTCTTAGCACTGCTGATCAAACACCAGATTCAGACGTTTGGAACTAAAATGCTCTTGAGCTTTAATCTCCATTTATCCAGCCTGACGATGACCTCTTGTACTCAATCAACCAACACGTAGTGCAGCCAGGAAGATACCAAAACCATCAGCTGCTATCTCAAAGCTGCTGTTTGAATTCCTTTCCTCCACTAACAGTTTCTGTGATTATGTTGCAGAAAACACACCGATATATGCAGCTACTCTCCCCCAGGGGAGAATGCTGTACCAAAAAAGGCAGCATTAACAGGAGCTAAAGCTTTCAAAGCCTTCTTAAATAGGTTGAGTAAGGTGTGCGTTTGTTTTTCTATGTATGCATACATGTACACAGAGCATGCATGGTGGTCATCTGGATGTCATCTTGGTGGAAGCTCAGATCAGCTCCTGGGTGCTGAAGGAAACCTCAGCATCAATGCTGGAGAAAAGCAGCTGGGGACGAGCTTAAATCTGTACCAGGAGTGCACTTGTCCAGCCACCTGCACTACACGGCAACATTTGCAAAGTCAGAGCATGTTCCACCACCTCGTTGAACTCTGTTTAGGTTCAGACAGCTCTGCTGGGTTTGCAAACACCTTCCTTGGGAGGCAGAGCCACTGCCTGGGGCCCACAGGTCTCCCTTGGGCTGCAAGGGCGAGAGAAGGTTGGATGGTTTTCATAGAATCACAGATGGTTTGTGTTGAAGGACCTTCCCAGCCCCCCAGTTCCCCTGCCATGACAGGGACATCTTCAGCAGCTCAGGGTGCTCAGAGCCCCGTCCAGCCTGGCCTGGGATGTCTCAGGGATGGTTCATCCACCACCTCTCTGGGTACCTGGCACAGGCTCTCACCACCCTCAGGACAACAATTTCTTCCTCATGTCCAGCCTGAATCTCCCTCCTTTAGTTTAAACCATCAGCCCTTGTCCTGTCACAACAGGCCCTGCTCAAAAGTCTGTCCCATCTTTCTCATGCGCCACTTTTAAGTGCATAAAAGCCACAATATGTTCTCCCCGGAGCTTCTGTTCTCCAGCTGAACAACCCCAATTTTGATCATATTGATCAGATTTGACCAGACTGATGGTCAAATAAAGAGTTGACCAGAGGACTCAGTGAAACCTGAAGACCAAGGAAGGGGTGGGCAGGTGCTCAGCTCAGGTCTGAGCAGGAGCAGTTGCCTCCAAGACTTGTTCTGAGCTCAGAAGAGAGAGAGCACTGCTGGTCACCCCTCAGTTAGGACAGCTCTTACTGGGCTCAGCCTCACCGATGCCAGCAGCTGAGCTGGGTTTATACCACTGCATTGCACCCCTTAGGTCAGGAAGCTTGGGCTTGAATGGGCACGCAAAGGCAACCTGAAACGCGCTGTCAGAGTTCGCAGGCTTGCATGACAAATCACTGGGTTTAAATGAATAAACAAATAAAATAACAACAATTTTAAAAGTACCTTTGTACCAGCCCAGGCCCAGTTTCCCAGTTTATTTTGTTGGTTGTAGAAGGGAGGACAGACACATCCCCTGGGGTACCAGACCTCCCCTGCATTTATTCAGTCAGGCATGGGATTAGGAGTCAAGACTGACCGAACACAAGATTGGCAGAAGGCAGGTTAATATGGGCATATTTAAAATGTCCCTGTGTTATGTATTTAAAGGAAAGAACAGAAAAAAGAGTAGAAGAAAAGCTCCTACTTCTGTCGCTAAAGCTAGAACAAATAGATAAACCACAGAAATATGAGAAGCAGAAGAACCAGATGAAAAGTGATGAAAAAAACCTGCAGGCCAGAATCACCAGGTTTGAAAGACAGATCTGGAAGGAGCTTGAGGAGATCCAAAACGAATACAGATCAGGTGAGGAGGGGCTTTCACACATTATTTTTTTTTTAAATAAATATCTACCGCAACTTCCTGCTTCAGAAAATACTTCCCAGTAAAGACAGAAAGACATTGAAATGACTATTTCTCTCTCCCAAACCCCATTTGCAGATGTGTAAGGGTTACCCGCTTGTCTTTACAAACAGCCTGCATGAGATTTTCACGCAGGTTGCTTTTGCTTCCTAAGAATCTCAAGGCAGGATAATTTAAAAGGCAATTTCAGAACCTGTTTTCCTGATGTTTTAGAGTATTTCTCCTGTTAGCAAGGTCACTAACCTCCACGTGGAGGCACAGGTTGTTCCGTTCTGCACAGATCCTGAGGCTGTGACTGTGCTTGATGGTTTTGTGCCATTTCCACCCTTCACTCCCCATTCTCAATTAGCAGTAGCTGCAGAAAGAGGCATCTGGATGAGCTACAGCTGCCCGGCACACGCTGTACGTGGTGGGAGTGAGATGGGAAGCAGTCAGGTAACATCGCTGAACACACGGCAGCTACGTCTTATGGGGACAGTCACATCGATGTAGCTCACAGAGCACGAACTACATTACAGTACCCATTTGCGATGATCTGACTTTCAGCAGCAATGAGAAAGGCTTTCGCCTGGCACCGAGCACAGGGAAGATTTGCCCACTGTAACCCACCCTTCGTCACTCAAACCTAATTTATCAAAACAGCCTCCACTTGCAGCTGGTAATGGACACATCAAAGAAACAAGAATCACTCATCCCTCTCTCCAAGGGAACAGATGGCTGAAAGTTGTTACCCGAGGGATTCACATCTTACATGTTCTCACTTCAAACTCAAGCATCTGGTTCTCGTCTTCCAAGCCGTCTGTGATCGAGGACCCCAGTTCTTTACTTCAGCTCTGACTCCCTCATGATCCACAGCCCACCTGCTCCAAGGCAAACCAAGCTCTAAATAGCTCAGGTCTTCGTGCATCTTGAGAGGGGAATTCTTGGCTGTCTCCAAGACAATCTGAGTGAGCACAAGAGAGCATCTCAGGGAAAGCAGCAGCTAAGAGGAGCCAGAATTCTAGATTCCGATGCTGAGAGGGTTCTTAGCTCCAAATTCCCACTTGCAGAAACAGGCAACAGAAGAGATCCATTTATAGCGAACTTTGGGTGTGCACATGTTCAAACCCAAGTCCAGGGATTTCTCTTTGCCATCGCAGTCCCCTGGTAGGGGCTGTCCCCAAAAAGGGGGAGAGAGGAAGCCTCTGGGCTGTGTGTGTTTCAGCACAGATCGGAATCTTGGAAATCTGAGACGTGCCCAGAACTCACAAAATTCTAAGCAGTATGCAGTGTTTTGGTTGAATATTAAGTGAAGAAGTGACAAATTTAATCTATATTAAACAACCATTCCAAAAAGAAAAAACATGTAATCAGATGCCACGTTACAATGAACACCTTCAGAGGGGGAAAAAAAAAGAAAAAGAAAATAGAGGAAGAGAATGAATTAATCAATCCACTGTGAGGCTGGTTGCTTGCTAATAAGTTAACATATGTGACATGCTGGACAATTGTGAAGAGCTACTGTAATAGCTAGGTAACAGCAGCTCACAATTCTATTTTTCCAGTCTTCATTGACAATATTTTACTGTACATTGGTTTAAAAAATGTGCTTCAGGTAGTCTGTAGCTCCATTTTGGAAAAAAGTCTGTCTGCATGCTCCCATTTCTTTCTTTTTCTACACCTACAAATACCAACAGCTGGTGAAGCTGAGCTCCCATTCTCACAGAAGTGCAGGACAAACCAACATCCATCTCAGATGAAGTGTAATTCCTGTTTACATTTGATATAACTCTGGAGATCCATGGCACTAACCTCACTCTCTGGTGGGCAAACTGCAGAGCAAGTGTCAGAATCCGATGGGAACACAGAGTCTCTGATTCAAAATTAGGACTGTGGACTTAAAAAAAGCCCAAACCAAACAAAAAACGCCAGTGCTTAATGGGAGAACAAAATGCTACGAAGCCAGCAATAACTTTGGTTTTAAAGGCAAACAGCATTTTCTTTACTCCACATCACAAATCTGGTGTCAACTGCAGTTTACTGCTATGTGTATTTATGCTTTATATATTGTCCAATGTATTGGAAGATAGGATTCTTATAGCAAGGAGCTTACAACCCAAGCTGCTAATGCATGATATGGTATTCAGTAAAATGATGGAAAAAAAGTATATTTAATGTACTCTGTATTTATCATGGGTCAGAAACCTTTGCAAAGAAAAAGAAGGGTCTTCTAATGTATCGAGAACAACCACTACCTAATTAATTGTTCCTATTTTCTACCAGGATTCCAAGCCCTTCAGGAGTCTCTGGAGCTGCTTAAGCAAATACAAAACACAAAGCTGAAACTTGAAAAAAAGAAGATTCAAAAAGACATGAAAAAGATACAATGAAAGTGACCTCCTAGAAGAGTGAACACCAAGAACAAGCTTTGTCAGCTCTTGCAGATGCTCTCCAGTGAGAAGCGGCATTGGGTTAAAGAAAGGAGTCTTTAAACACACCTGATTTTGTTCTCCCCTGTCCACAAAGGATGTTATTGCTATTTATGATACTGTGCAGCCACAAAAATAACAGGTCTCTTGACACCAACAGTCATTTTTCACACCAATTTTACTACAGAATACTTCACTACAGAAGTTAAAGGACCGACTTAAAAAGCTACGAGTGATTTAATACAAAAGTATTCATATTATTTTAAGGACTTTAAGAAAATCAGCACTTAGTTGTTAAGTGTGGTTCGCCCAGTCCTGACATAAGCTACACTGGTTTTAGATTGGTGTAACTGTTGAGATCAGGTCTAGTAAATTCTTGCAGTCGCACATGAGGTGTATGTCACAATAGCATTATGAAAAATGGTATAAAATATCTACTGATGCCTGATTTGGATCTATTGTAAGTCACTGAATCATTAGAAGTAGCTAATAAATTTGGTACAGGTGACAAAAAGCTAGTTAACTATTAGCAGATTCATTTCTAAGGAGGTTTATTTCTCGTCTTCTCTGTTTGACTAAATAAAAGTGTGGATTTGCATTAGAACACTAAATAATGTATCAGACACTGTGGGTTTTGTTTTGCTTCAACAAACAAGAAGACTGATCTAGAAATAAGGAGGAAAACCCTGCGGGTAGGGCAATAGACTCATACGGTTTCCCCAACAGAAGCTAGCATGAGTACTTTAGCAGGGAGGTCAAAAAAGGAGGTGACAATGCAATTGCAACGGAAACCTGAATTTTTACAGTACATTTGTTTTTCAGAAAGTCCAAATTTAAGAGGGCTCAGAGAATCCTCCTCCAATAATCCCTACCTCAATCTGTTGTGCTTCTTGCTCTTCAGAAAAGCAGGTTTCCCAAGCCATGGATTGCAGGTGGCTTTTCCAAGAACCAGACCCAAGCAGTGTGAAACCGAGTCGATGTGGACAGCAGGGAACGCTGCTGCAGCAATTAATCACCTCGCTCCTGCAGGCAGAAACTTGGGCAGGTTTAGATGTAAAAAGCTCTAGAAGTCACTCAGGTCTTGTAAAAGATGAAGAACAGCCACCCTACTGCAGACAACCTTTCTGCGAGCTCCTTGGGAAGGGCTCCCGGCCTCACACCCATTTTTGGGTCAGATCCGTGTTCACCACATTCCCTACAAGCAGCTGGAAATCAGCAACAGTGAATTCCCGACATGGTGCAGCAGTTTCTGAGTGACTCTGAATCTGTATTTTGGTCTCACTGTGTGTTCTGTTCATCACAGGGTGTTCTGCCTTCACTGTAGACTTAAAGTTGTAGGATCATGGAATTGTTTTGGTTGGAAAAGACTTTTAAGATCATCAAGTCCAACCATTCTCCACCCCCAGCACTGCCCCATGCCCTGAGAACCTCATCTCTGTCTGTCCAACCCTCCAGGGATGGTGACTCCAGCACTGCCCTGTGCAGCCCATTAGCGCAGTCACAGCGAGACATTTGGGGTTGAGGGTGGCCTCACAAACTGTCTCTCTGGCTCCTTTTGGGCACTCGTGACATTTCTTGCCCATGTCCATGGCTGCTGGTGGAGCAGCAGATAGTGCAGCTTGTGGATCTGCCTCCACATCTGGGATGTCACAGTTCTCACTGTACTGAGCAACAGTAAAAAGGTGAAATAGAAGGTTATTGATGAGTGAGTTTCTAAAAGCACATGGTGTCAGAAAAATAAGAAAACAACCCAGGAAAACCTTCAGAATACAACCCTGAAAAGAGAAAGTACAGAGGTATTGCTGCACATTTCCTGTCCATCTACTTATGCATGTATCTATCCATCCATCCATCCATCCATCCACCCACCCACCCGTCCATCTAGACATACATCCATCCATCCATCCATCCATCCATCTCCATCCACCCATCCATCTACACATCCATCCATCCATCCATCCATCCATCCATCTCCATCCACCCATCCATCTACACATCCATCCATCCATCCATCCATCCATCCATCCATCCATCCATCTACACATCCATCCATCCATCCCTCCTTTCACATGGTAGTACAGTGCAACCAAATGCTGCTTTATCTATGCACTGATTGGTATAATTATACCAGAAGGGTCTGAGAGCCTAATTATAAATTTGGGTCACACATGAATGTATATTTGGAATGTTGCTGCTGTTTGAGTGACCTCAGTGCATAAAGGAGTTATCTCAGTATTTATCACTCCACGCTGCAACCAAACTCAAAATGATCCCTCTCTCTCCCCTGAGAACACACTAAATCTAAAAGTTATTTAACTTTAAATGAGTAGAAAGGAAATTAACTGGGAGGGAAGGGAAAGTAAACTCTAGACATCCAGGACGATATCTAATTGAGCTGCAGGATTAGGGATGTACTTTTCCTTGCAAAGGTGCATTCGTGCAGCGTTAAAACCATTATCAGGGAGGTTATATCTCTGTTGTGGTGTTGGTTTTGTTTGTTTTTTTTTGTTTGGCTGGTCGGGTTTTTTTGTTTTGTTTTGTTGTGTGTGTGTGTGTGCGCTTTGTTTTGGTTTGTTGCATATAAAAGGCATCAAACAAAGGTATTGGGAAGAAAGAAGAACACACATCTGTAATACCATGCTTTGTAATACCATTTTGAGAGCAGCTCAAAAATTGAGTAGAAATCCAATCCAGGAAATACAGAGAATGAGATGAACAGGCATGACCCAAATAAATAAATATCTCAGAGGCAAGCCATTGTCTCATGTGTGTATGAAAGAAAATGCAAGAAGCATATAAAATAATTCATATCCGAAGTAGTAAAAGAGTTTTACCTTGAAATTCGTTAGAACTTGTTCCATTCTGCCTTTGGCACAAACCAATGTAATAAAACAAATTACAGCGGGGGATGTTTGCTTTTCCCCCTTCACAGCAATAGCAGCTGAACTTATGAGTTCCCAGGCAGCAAAATCTATAACCAACTCTCAGCTCCCCAACGCAATGGTGCTTATGTGCCTTTGTACAGCACTTTGCATTCTAAAGCTGAGCTCTACACTGGTGTAAAATACGGGTCTGTCTCAACCGGCGTGAATTTTCTGTTTTTTTCAAAGTTACAGCACATTTTCCACAAGTGCTGATTTTGTAGAGGATATGCATTGTTAAAAAATGAGGAGAGCTAGATTTTTACCTCATACTGTTGGATTCTGCAGATGCTTAAATTTAAACTCCTGTTTCCTGAGCACTTTTCACTGAGTAAGGGGTAGCAAAATGTACTTTTATTTTTATTTTTTTCCTACAGGGTATGTAATACAACTTCGTGCTGTATAATTATCTTGTCCAAGGAGTTCATCACTGATCACACTAAAAGTAACTTCACATTCTTCCAAAGTGAAAAAACACTGTGCTATTTTTCTTTAGGACACAGAGAGTTCACAGTTGATAGTTTCCTACCCGGCTCCTTTCACCTGCTGTAATTTTTCTCCTAGATGTTAGTACTTTAGTGTGGAACCAGCTATAGGCTAAGACTAACATAGAAGGATTTCTGCCTAACGCATTAACGGGACAGGCAGCTGCTTCCCAAGCTGCCGTCAGATGTGATGATGCCTCTCCCACCACCAGAGTAGGAGGCACAAATATCAAGACCATGCGCCAAAGATACGAACTATAGGCTGCAACTTCTTTCCAGGCTTTTAATAGCAGCAAGCTAAAAAAAGTTACAGCTCGTCTTGAGAGTCACGAGTCTGGCTTTCGCAATATTCCCTTTTAATATTTGCAGTTACTGATAGTTCAAGACTATGTGACAGCAGGCTGTGAAGGGAACCACAATGGATCTAAATTTACCCTGAAAAGTCTTTTTAAGGAAGGTATTTTGCATTGAGATGGGTGGGAGAAGGAAAGTGTGGGAGACAAGGAGGGATTCTTGCCATTCAGGGAGGTTTGCACTCACCTCCGCAGTCGGAACCCCAGCCTACCGAGGGCTGTTCTCTTCTTTGAGGTGACAGCGATGCTGGTGGCCCTCACCCACTCTCCACGGATCACTGAGCACGGCTGGTCGTGGAGATGTGTGTCCCACACCCCTGCGCTCGACGTCTGTCTTTCTTTAACCACAACAGAGCCGTCTCCCTCGAAGTGCCCCTTCTCCTCTGCAACAGGGGATCGTACGAGCCACTGTATGATCTGGTGGACAGAGGGTTTTGTTGGGGCACAGACCGCCTGAGTTTATTGAATTATTGGCTACGCTGCTTCCTACAGAACTTGGTTAGAAACTGCTTACATAGAATTCCCTCAGCATAAGTGAGTTTGCTCAGCATAACTTCTGCAAGCTGTGAACCTTTGAACTTTCTGCTTCGTTAAGTAAAAAAGGCCTCAGAGTCTTCAAGAGAGGAGCCAAGGGGAGCAGCGTCCTGGGGATAAGAACAGAACAGTGTCTGACAGAAGAACGTTTTGGCTGTTACCAAGAACTTGTCTTCTCCAGCTGCAGGTGAGAAACAGCCGGTGACGGCCAGAACGTTACTTGACAGCCCGCCTGACGAAGATGAACAGACCGGTGAAGAATGGGAGAGCCCAGACTCCAATTCTGCGCTTGGCCCAGTGGCACACGGGGGTGCAGGCCGGGATGGGGTGAATTGTCCAAGGGTTTTCTGCTGGGGTCCCTGTGCAGGAGGCACCGGCTCGAGCTGCTCTGCGCTGCACCTTGCAATAAATTGTTTATTTTAGAAGAATTCCTGGAACCCACGCCTGAGTCTCTGCTGCGGGAAACCTAGGGAAAAGGAACTTCTCTAACAGTGATTTTAAGAAACTCTAAGCCAGGAAATGGGCAGCTATCGTGACTCTTGTCCACAGCTTGAAAATCCTAATAGCAACACTAACAGATTAGAATCATTGCTTTATTATTTTTTATTTTCATGTACATAAAGGCAAAATAACATCATGTCTTAAGAACCACTGTCATGATTCATCCAATTAGGCAGTCAGCAGCAGAATTACCAAGACATAAATAGAGTCTGTTATACACATTTATAAATATGACCCTGTCCCTGATGATCACAAGCTTTTCTTGATGGGAATGTTTACTGAAGCCTGCAGTCAAGAGGATACACTGCTCCAATTAAGATTAGTTAAAAAAAATAATTAGAAGTATAAACTGATACCACACATGATATTCCCAGTGGATTTGGGTCTCAACTGCAAAACAAAGTATATTAGAGGAATACAGGTGTTTTAAATATCTGAATGTTTTACAACATCTGAGAGACAAGAAAAGTTTGCTGCTACTTAGACAAGTAAGATTCCGTGCCAAGAAAAAGTAGAAGCCTTTTCACCCTGCCAATGCAGTGAATATTGTACTTCTGTATGTGGCCAAGAGGGAAATAAAGACAAGTACTCTTCATTGCAAATAGCGCTGAAGTTTCAGTGAGGAAGAAAACAAAAGCAAAATTGAGGGTTTTCGTTTCAAATCAAGAGTATTTTTATGGTGGAACCCATGTCAACACAAAAATAACCACTGTTGTTGAAGAAAAAGTAAAACTAAAACAAAGCTGCAGTTTATGTAACAAAAGAATAACACTAGACACAAATAATTAAAAAAGCCCAAACCACATATGGTCCTGGAAGACAGACTAAGTTGCGTAAACAGAAGATTTTTCATTTGAGACAGTTCATACTAGGCACTTGATGACAATTTCTCATTTAGTTCCAGAACTCTAACATCCCCATTAGCTTTGGCATTTTCTATAAGTACCTGCAAAGAAAAACAAACAATGAAAAAATTAGATTTTCATAATTTCACTGTTATTTTTTTTTACTGGCAATCTCAAATGCATGTTACTTTCTGCTGTGCAATATCCCTAAAAGTTTAAGTAACCCATAAGCCCAGATGGCAAATACTTAACATTACACATCAGCTTAAAACATCAGGCACTTGAAACCCCTGCCCTGTCGTGACTTGCTAAACCTGTGGTCACTTGCAATTAATGACTAAACCATCTTTTGTTACCTGAAGCTGACACAAAGTTTGACAATTACATTACCTCCTGGTAATGAAAGAAGCAGAGCTGGGTGAAACACACACTTGCCTCCTGCTAGTGCATTTGTATAAACCTAAATTGGGCAAATGGGAGCATTCTCTGCAGCTACCTAAACAAACCAGCCAAGGTATCCTTTTGTCTTCCTCATTTAAATCTACCCTTGATTTATTTTCCATACCTCCTATCTGCAGCTTTTCTACTAGTTAAAAAGCTCTGATGAGAGTCTAATGTTCACAGATGCTCATGAGCCTCTGGCACCTCTCATGTAATCCAATCCCATTATACATATTAAAAAGGAAAAACATTAAGTAGAATCAAGCAAATCTTTAACCATTTTGGTTACTGTGCTCATTGGCAGGGAATTCAGATGACTTTACAGAAGTGCAATGAGATCATATCAGGATCTTCCGAACTCATTAATTCTAGCTTGTTTTTAATGAACCTGTGTGTCTGTGTATGGATTTTTATCAACACTGAGCCTGCTTGATGTGTTGCGCCTCCAAATGTACCTCATTACAGACTGAATATTTCACCAGGGAACAGCAGTTAAACTGGGCAAAAGAGCTCACCGTGCCAGCGGCAGCAGAGAGGAGATTATTAGCAGAATGTATTCAAAGTGACTTAAATTACAAGCCCAAATGAACAACCCCTCTTTGCATCACATGAAAGAGCTGTGTGGATTTGTGAGTTTCATCAAATCCATTTGTGAAGTACTACCAACAGAAACTAATGTACCATTTACTATGTACTGAAAATGTTGTACCATTACAGCTATAAAAAAATCCTAAGTACAGGATGTACAGCACTCTACTGTTCAGATCTGGGTCAGGGATACCGCACTGTTCCAGCCAGGCTAGAGGGAACTTACATTTTTAGTACATTAATACATTCTGGTAAAATTCTGCTAAAACAGTCCCTGTGTTTACTGAAGAGTCACTAGTGGAATTCTTGCCAGTTTGGATTAAAGAGAGATTTTACTGTTCGTTTTTCAGTAGTATTGCATGGAGAAATGGAAGGCTTTCAAACAAACTGGATGCAACTTTGAAAATTCAGGTGTATTTTGTCAGTATAGAATCCTTAAACACTGCAACGTCTAGAGCAGGCAAACCAGCACCTCCTGAGCCTCCCTACACCCCACTTTAAGTTGTGAGCACAATATTCAACATAAACAGATTGAATTTCTGTATAAAATAGATTGTCTTACATCTATTAATTCATAATCATCTTTGGCATACAGGTGTCGCAAGAGGTACCAGCGTGCCACTGACACTATGGTTTCTGGATTTCCCGGTTGATACACCACTCTCTCCAACATTCGACGAGTCTCCCTAGAAGCAAAACCAACATGTAATCCAAATCAAATGCAAGTGTAAAATACCAGTGTCCCAGAGCAAGCAGAAGTGACCAGGAGTAGTGAGGGAAGGTCCTTATTTCCATATCACCCAAGAAAGCGAGGATGCAGAGCTGTACATCCCTTTGTTTCATACGTAGTTGCATCCAGAATGCAACTGTCATAATTGTTATGTTTAATATATTGCGCTCAAATTAGTGCGTCAATTAGCAAATAACCCAAAATAGATTGACATAGCAGATTTTATAAGTGCTACAATAACACGACAAACATTGTGCTGCCTGTGAACTCAGCGCAACCTCTGATTTCAGCGTGTGATCTGCTAAACAATACAGCAGGTATTCTGTTTAAGAGCTATGAAATAAATCTTTTGGAAAACATTGCACTGGAGAGGAGTAGGTACTACAATACATCTTAACAATCCCAATAGGATTTAATATTATCCACAAATCTATTAATATTTAATCCTGGCACTCAAAAAAGGTTCTGCAGCTCTTGCAAACACAGAGGCAAGATGTGAAATTGCAGAATAGAATGAAATTGGAATAGAATACTACACAAAGTCTAAAATTCTATTTGACTAATACTACCTCCAAACACCACTAGCTTATACCTAACCAAGACACTTTCAAATTCACCATGCGATTAGAAATCTGGTAAAAACTGGCAAGCTTATGGATGTCACATTTATTCACTGGCGCTCCATCACCCTTGGCTCTGCATTTCATAAACAATGTGATTTTTACAACCATTGTGATTTTTATAACCATTGTGATTTAACAGGCTGTTGAGAGTTGTATCTTGGTTTTGTTTGCTATTTGCAATTAAGTTTAATTTATTGTTTCAGGATTTTGAATCACATAGGCAGATTGATTAGATCTTGGGATATACCCTACTGCTTATGTAAGTTAATATCTGAAATTGCAATATGACTGATATTAACTTATTAAATAAGTTTTCAGCCCAATTTTGTTATCATTGACAACCATCACAATCACATTTGGCTGCCTGTTACCTTCTCAAAAGCCTACAAAGTAAGCCAGTTTGTTAGAAATACCTATAAAACCAGGTGAAATCATTGAACAAAAGTATCAAGAATATTCAAATTTTCCACAGCATAAGGAAAAATACTGTAAAAGACAAACCAGACCTAATAACTGAACTCACAGAGGTGGTTCCAAGCACCCTCCCCCAGATCTTTCTCCCCTACCTCAAAAAGCCACAATAGCATGTGGCTGTTTGGGAATGAACACAAACTTTGATTGTGAACCCAATTTAGGATCAAAATGAAACCCAGCCTTAGACAGGGTAGTGATACCTGTTTCCACAGTGATATTTAACAAGATCTTTGAGAAATGTATAGTCTTCCTGATTAATGTATGCATGTAGGTAACATGCTTTAAAATAAAAGTTGTCTTACAGCTGTTTTTCCTCACGGTATGAAGGTCATACACTTTTTTTTTGAGAAAAGGAGGAAGATTCTGCTGCTTCCTGCTCCCCACTCTGCTAATCCCTTCCCCATTCTCCCTTGTAACTGCCACACTACTTCAAGAATAATTAATTTCCTGTTTCCAATTTTCTTTTAGTTCTTGATCGGGGGATAATGACCACTTGGTACAGTGTGCTCCATTCAGACTCAGCAGATCATCCGTACCTTGCTCCCATTTTGCGACTATATTGTAGCAGTGCTTGTAGGAGAGTTGCCAGGGGACAAGGAGTGAGTTTCAAGGCTTCTGTTGTTGCCTCTTGAACCAAGGATGGCCAGTGGTCATTGGAGACATTAGCCTAAGATGAGAGAAAATAGAAAAGGGAGGGAAGGGGAAGGGGAAGAAAGGAAAGGGAAAGGGAAAGGGAAAGGGAAAGGGAAAGGGAAAGGGAAAGGGAAAGGGAAAGGGAAAGGGAAAGGGAAAGGGAAAGGGAAAGGGAAAGGAAAGGAAAGGAAAGGAAAGGAAAGGAAAGGAAAGGAAAGGAAAGGAAAGGAAAGGAAAGGAAAAAAGAAAGAAAAATAATTAAGAAGAAGAAAAAATAAAAGATAAAAAGGAAAAGAGAAAAAAATAAAAAATAAAAAATAAACAGAAAAAAGAAAAAAGAAAAAAGAAAAAAGAAAAAAGAAAAAAGAAAAAAGAAAAAAGAAAAAAGAAAAAAGGAAAAAGGAAAAAGAAAAAAGAAAAAAGAAAAAAGAAAAAAGGAAAAAGGAAAAAGGAAAGAAGAAAGAAGAAAGAAGAAAGAAGAAAAAAGAAGAAAAAATGTAAAAGAATAAAAAATAAAAAAGAAGAAGAGAAAAAGGAAAAAAGAAAGATGAAAAAAGAAAAAGGAAAAAAAAGAAAAAAGAAGGGCTTTGTTGTAGTTTGTAGTGTAAACCAGTTTTTGTTCACAAGTCACTATAAAGTAGGTTTAATTGAAGCTGTTCTGAGTTATATAAAATATTTGGCAGGTTAGAAAGACATTTCTTTAAAACACAAAACGAAACCAACCTAACAAACGGTGGTAGAAGAACCTGGAAAAGTCATGTCAAATATTCTAGAAGCAGCCTTGCCAGCATTCCACTTGCTGGTTTACGCAAAGAACCTTTCCATTTTTTATATGCGTGTTTGAGTAATGCTTGTTTTAATCACAAACCCTTGTTTGCTCCTCACCTTCTAAATTTTAATTCCATGTACAAGACTATTCTAGAATGTAGAATTTATCCCCAGAAGTGACAACATATTTTACCAGAAATAAAAAACAACTCCAAGATGGTAATTATCTAATAGGGCAATTATTGAGCAAATCCCTGTATCTTTTGGCTTAAGAAAAATCTTATCCCCATTGAGTCTGGATAGTATTCCAAGCACTGCACTTGAAGGCGAGCCCAAATTTTCATTTGGACAGATAACTGGGAGACAAGCCATTTTCAATCAGAACTTTCTTGGATCTGAGCGAGGTTTTCACCAGACTTTTGCACATTTAATTAAGCCAGTGCTGATCAGAGAGGCCAAAGAGAAATCCACTGATAGCTGCACTGCTCATTCAAAAAGCAGAGATAATCAACTTTGTATTAATTACATTTTTAAACAAAGTGTTACGTGCTGTTGGGCAATTAGGGCCAGAATTTGACAAAGGAGTACTAATTAAGTTAGAGGGTACCTTGCAACCTGTGGAGATATTTAGGAGCTATGGTCAATGGAGCAGAACACTAGAAAATGGGCAGAAGAATCATGGAAGGAAAAATCCTGTCAGTTGACAAATTCTTGCCATTCAAAGCATATAGTCTGTGAGAAATAAACTTCTCTACACTGAGGAGGATTCTCCTTTCTCACCAGAAGCAACAGCTTTGCTTTATCCTCCATAAAACTGACTGCCTTTTCTTACTAAAGCACTCAGGGCATATGGAGTTCCTTTGCCTGATTTTGATGATGGCTGTTAGCTCGATTATCTGTTAAAATACACGAAAGAGAGATCCCTAAGATCACAGAGGTATCTACCTTTCACACCTGGCTTTAAAGAAGTCTGGTAGTGCACTTCAAGTTTCTGGAGTGACAATGCTTAACGAGAACAGACACTTGCCAAAAATTTATGTTCACCTGGCCCCTCAGTGCAAGAGGCAGAATAATTTTCTTTATACCACAGGTACGCTTCCCTTAGATTGTCTTTATACTTCAAGGCAGGGCATCGTATTCATAAATGACCATACAGCATAAAGTTACTTGAAACTTGACTGAAGTCTCCAGGAAAAATGTTTATTAAGGCAGCTGTCTGAACAGGAGGACAGAGACTTGAAGGGTATGTCAGTTTGGATTATAAAATTGAATCTGTTATTAGAGAAATAAGCCTTATTGAAAAATGTAGACAGTGGTCCTATGTGATTATTTCACAGAAACCTCTCTTACAAAAAGATATTCTAAAAACAGTCCACTGCCCCTTGCAGTCTCATTTTATTCTTAGTTTTCTTTCATACAACACAAAGTAATTTAAACAAGGGGCTTCACTTAAAGACTGCAGAGGCCTTACATCCCATGAACTCCTGTTAAATAATGGATTTATGTAATTTTGATTATCCTACCATGCAGACTTCCAGTGCTAGCATAGCTAGTCTGAGCAGACTGGATAACTTCCCGTGCCAGCTGCCCTGCTGTGACGCCAACTGCAGACTCTTCCTGTAGCACATCTCCGCTCCAACCATCATCCTCTGAGACTGATACACTTTTGCCAGCCACTGAAAATAAACATCCAACAAAACCGGTTATGGAGCCACCAAAATACACATCCATTAAGTACTATAATTTAGTTCAATTTGTGAGAGTACCACAGCGTACTATTAGCTAAAACACCACCACCCACCCAGCCCTCATTCATTCCAACAACACCCTGCAGGAAAATGTCGTCTGCTGCAGAGCTGGCAGTCCACATCACTACAGTGACTTATTTTGGAGTTCCCTAGACCACCTATGGACAACTGTTTGACAGCTCTGTTAATCTGGAGATTGCTCAGAGGTGAACGAATGACTCGACTGGCTTTGTGAAAGTCACCCTTCAGACTAGAAGACCATCGTGTATTGCCTCATTTGTCTCTAAAAGTTTTGTAGCGATGAAAAGATATTTTTTCCTCCAGAACAAGGGTTCTCCCAACCCATCTGAGTAATGCCAGGAACATGAAAGATGCCACAATGTGAACCAGAGCTCAGTTGATGGGTGTAGACTTGGGTTAAACAGCTTCTGACCTAGCAGGGTCATACTGGACGAGTCAGATGGGGCAAAGGAAGCAGACACTGGGATCTGCGCAGAGTTTTGTGCTCCTGCTGACTGCTCTGCCAGAACAACATGTCCCGGACTTGCTCATGAAGAGAAAGAAAAGGATCCAAACTCCTCTTTAATTCTCTAGTCACATCACATTTTTTAAAGTGGATATAGCCACAAGTTTGCAAATCCCTGAAATGTACACGATATGCATCAAGATGTACAAGTCACATTTAGAAATATTCTTTGCTGGATCATCAAGCAAACAAAGCAATTTCTTATTAAAAAAACAATTCCCCTGCTTTTAAGCAAAGGTTGTTAGACTTTTGCTAGCTGAAGAGTGCCTGGTGTTAGAAAGGGCAAAATTCTTAACCCTTTCCGATGCATAGAAGTTATTGCGAAGAAGATGCAAAGAAGAAGAGACAAACTAGGAAGTATTTATTAGCGCTAGTGAGATTGTGCATTCTTGACATCAAGCTGCCGGACTGCTTTGTAAAGTAAAACATCCATTCGTCTGCAAGGAAAGAAAAGGCTCTCCTTGGCCTCAGCTCTTTGCAGCTGGAAGTATCTAGCACTCAAGATGTGAAGGAGAAGGGAACCCTCATGAAAAGGCACAATGGCAGCTCTGGCAGATCAGCTTTTCTCTGTTTTCCTGGTAAGACACAGCAGAAAAAGTAGAAAAGCTATCAGGACAGCAGCCCTTCTGAATCCTGCAAAACAGCCATTTAGACACAAGCCAAAAACTTAAGGAAAAAGCAAAGTCAATGTCCCCTCTAACTTTTTAAAATTGTAAGGCATCATGATGAATACTTCTGACTAAGCCAAAACATTTATCAAACTCTTGGGAAGTCTAGAGCCAGAAATCATAAAAGCCTAGATCTATCCATTAGGAACAGAGGTAGCAACCAGGCTTTTTCAGAATGCTATCCAAGCCCTGAGATATCTGCTTTAATTGAAGGCTGGAAAGATCTTCCTCAGAGGTATCTTATCTGTGGTCTGGATTAAGAAAAACAAAACAACCCTTCCCCCAATCACATACACTTTCAGTTCATTTATTCTCCCTGCTTGTAAGCAAAATGACACTTGGCTATGCTAGGGATGCTTGCAGAATGTATATAAGACCCAATTCAATTTTCAAGATATATTACTAAAATAGAGGATACAATCATGGCCTCATATTTTGCAAATCCAGTCTGAACAAGTTCTGCAGTTCAGAAAGATGAAGTCTAACAAATCAAACAAACAAACAAAAATAAGCATCAAAAAAGCATCTTTCCACAAATGGCAGTCACATGTTACAGGAGGAAAGAGCATCTGCAGCCTTATAACAAGCAAGATAATGATCTCTGCAGCACCCTTGACCTGATCTTCTAAGACTGAAATCAGCTTTAGTGAATCTTACCACAAACAGGGTTTTATTTGTTCAGCATGCAGAGGGAGCACCATGAATCCTGCAACTGTACAAAGGGCTTTAAAAGTTCATAGAATTTTTCTAAACAACATGTGTCTAACATTGGTAAAGGATGATAGTAACTGTAACTAACAGCAACAGTTAGGAAAGAAATAAACATGCTGCATCACCAGAAAGATCTTTTGGCATGTGTGAGACAGACCTCTCAGATTGTCTCACAGAAGCAGCACATAGAGCAAGTTCTAACACCTTCATATTAACTAAAAATGATTTCTTGTGATGCTGTGGAAGGGAGTGAGTGATCACTCTTACTAGGAGTGATTTATTTTCCATGCAGACTTAACCTACTCAAAGGAACATTGACACCTGACACCAGGAGATCTCAGAGAAAAGAGAGTTTTTCAGGTTTTCAGACCCTGAATTAGGAGTTGTATAGTACTACACTAGGAAAACATTTACTTCCGTCTGTTCTTACGGGTTATGAAATATTTCCCTGGTTTCTGCTCATGTGCCAAGTTGCAGGTCCCTAAAGACACAGCTGCCAGAGGTTTATCTCAAGCTTGCCATTCTCCTGTTTCCATGTCTGCTTGCTCTTACTAACAGTCCTTACTACAACAGCTATTAAAGACAGTTAACAAAATGTTACAAGTGAAAATGAGTTGTTTTTTCCGTCACTGTCTGTCGGCAGACAAATAAAAGCAAACAGCAAAACAAGCTCTCAGCCACTAATATTGCAAGCTCTGCTGAGCGTGGCAGACTGAGTCAGGAGAGAATCCACACTTACTTGCCAGGCTGCCACCGAAGGGGAACTGGCCATGACTGTCTTGCGAAGCTCCTCCAGGACGTTGTCTGGAAGTTCTTTGTGAGACTGCAGCAGCTGCTGACACTGAACTTGTCTCAGAAGCAAAAACAGAGCTGGGTGTTCAGGGTAGCTTTTTAAACCCTAAAACAAAAACAAGGCTCAACATGACACCAGAATTATTTCCAAACATCACAAGATCCTTCGATTTTTCCATTTTGGTCTTCGCAGAAAAGAGCACTGAGTGCATTCTCAGGATGCTTGCAACATGGTGTTTTCTTCCTACTCTGCACAAAGGAGAGTTCCAGGAATTGACAGATGAAAACAGGTAACATATTTTCTGTCCTCAAAATACATTTCAAGTCTATCCTAAATTTTGTACCTGTCCTACCCTTATAGGTTTCTGAAAGACAGACACATAACCAGCAGACTTCTAGTTCTCCTTTGACTTCACAATCATTATGAGTTTTGGGCTAATGGAGGATAAAATGAGTCTAATGGCTGAAAGTGACCTTGAGTATGTTCCAAGCAACTTCAGTTCTCCCAGCTAAGGTGCTTTATTTTCATTGAAACAGAAGCACTTTACCAAACATTCCCTGTCCAGTAACAGCAGATACCCACAGAGTAATTTTCGGAATCAACTCATACAAAAAACTAGCCATCTATTCTTTATCCTTCCTAGATGAAGCATGTGAAGCTTCTGCAAGTCACCTTACACATTATTTTACGTGTCCAAATCACAATACTTTCAAGAATTAAAACTCAAACTAGATCTAAGAAACAATACAGGTAGTTTTCACTATTTTTTTTTTAAATCAAAATATGTTGTGAGCCGTTAACAATCTGCTGCTTTGTGACATATAGATACTTTATGAAACACAACAGAAGCTTCTAGTATTTGCTGTAATTTTCCTCCATTAATAAATGTGGAATCACGTTGCCTGTCTCAAATGGAACAACAGCAGTGCCTGACTCATCATCCCCAGTTATATTGCTTTCTGAGATTCCTGGGGTCTAAAACTGTCAATAAGAGCTTGTGGTACCAAATGTTACTCTTTTTCTTCACAAATTGCAGGCACTGACTGTCCTCTTCACTGGCTATTTAACTAACAAAAAACAAGCAAAACCCAACATAACCTTCTCTCATGGTCAGATACCACCTTGTATGTCTAGAAATCTGTGATCTTTGTTAACCTAAGACAGGTCAGTAGACATGCTGGCCAGAAAAGGAAATCACATCCTCACCACCAAATAAAGAGACAAGTACTAACGCCTAGAAAACCAGCATATTCATGGAATCCTTTTGTTGTCTTTTTGTTTTTTTAAACTCCCCTCCCTGTTAATATAGAAATGCCGTAAAGAAGCAGCACAGTTGTATAGGATTAGCTGCTTTCCTTCATGTAAGTCGGGGATGTGAGCTGCTGAGTCCAGTTGTGTTTTTGCCTATCTTTTGCCAAGTCTTATGTTCATGGACACATGAAACACACACTTGAGGCTCATTAACACGCAGCCCCTTCCCCAGCTGTGTTGCTTTAGGAATTTTCTTTTTAATAATTAAACTTGCAGCATCCACGTGTGGCTCTGAAGTGGAGTACCAACACAAAAGAGCAGAAGGCCCTTAAGTCTAGAATTCATGCCTTGAATTTCTGTAATGTTTTGTTTAAAACCAGGTTAATGAATAAAGGCAGGAAGGGCAGACTTCGCTTTGTCATGTCATACACTGCTTGTTTCAACTTTTAACATGGTTTTGGTGTTGCAACCGGAGTAAGTATCTTGGGGAGAGGGAAAGTACTAACAAATATTGCATCTCAGAGCTCTGATGGAACAGACAGTTGCTAATTCAAAGATTACCTTTCTGTAAAATGCACACAAATCTGTACAATTCTAAGACAATCTGCCAGTATGATGCTATTATACCTTGGTACAAAGAGCTTCAGCCTCGGAGAGTTTACCAGCCTCCTCTAGACTGGTAATAGCCTGACATAGACACCAGTCCTCAAGACTCTGGATATAATTACGTGGAAGGTTATTTTCTCCAGCTGCAAAAAACAGATAAAACACTTAAACAGATTCTTCTATATGCTATAGCGTCACATCATGTCACATGCTCTAGATACAGTACAGAAGAACTTTTAGGAGTATTAACCTGACATGGCTTCCTTCATCAGTAGGAACAAGAAGAAGAGGAAAAAAACTACACCATTTGAATTAATGGTTTGAGAACAATCAATCAAACAGGGAATTTTAATTCCAGCTTTCAAAACACTACAGAAGTTGAGCAAGACTGAGGCTGAGGTTATTCCTCTACTGGAAAAGTTCCTTGTAAGCAGTGTTCCTGTGCTGTAATAATACATCCATCCATCCATATAGACATCAGAGTTCAGAAGCACTATGTTAAAAAAGCACTTGAAGCTTTGCAGGGGAAAGCAAGCTGTATTTAAGTAATTACCTCTAGCTCTACATTAAGATTTAGCATTTTTATGGGATAAAATACAGCTCAAACCACTCCTAAGCAATTCTCAGCTTATATGCAAGTTTCTGAAATTCAGAAGAGTACGGCAAGATTAGAGATCTTCTACTTGATTATTTTCTTAACTAGAAAATTGTATAGCTTACTTTTGGCTGAAACTGTCGATACAAGTGTCATCTCTAGATCTGTTAGCTTTGGCTGAGTGTTGTTTAGGCAGACAACGGTGTTTTCAGCATGACAGGCTGCCATTAGCACTGCCCAGGCAGCAGGATTATCTACAAAAGGATGGTTAAAGGTGTTTAACCCATTCTACATAATGGTGGTAGTTCATCTAGAATGGTCTTTACCAGATTAAGCATAAAAACATAGTCATCAATGGAACCACACACTGCAAATAAGTGATGGCAAGAACAAGGCACATAATTAAATCAAAACCTCCCATCAGGTCAGCCCAAGGCAGCTGATTATTATTTACCTCTATCTAGTAAGAATCTTCAAATTAGAAGACAAAGATGATGTTTCTAAAGCCAACAAATACATTTTTCACGTAGCCACTGCTCTGCTGACCTGAAGGTGCCACTTCCGACTACACAGATTAAACGTGACGATCACTTAGTGCTGGGTAACAGTGGCAGTGAAAACCCCAAGATGTCATTCAGAGCTTTCCTGAACTGAACAGTGCTCAGCTAAAGATTTCACCCATGGAAACTTTCATCCCAAAGACAATTCATTTTGCCAGTAAAAATGAAACAAAGTTTGAAGATCTGATGAAGTAAAATGTAAAGTGTACTGCTTTTGAATAGCAGTCACAGTCTTGTGTGCATCTGTAGGAAATTGAAATTTTAAACTTGGAGCCACACTAATGCATCAGAACAAAATCACTGCAGAAGAAACAATATATTCACTAACATGTGCAACTGGCGTGTGAAAACTAGATTTGCACTTTCCATTTACTGAAGATCACCATTTAGTAACAGGTAAACAGTTGCCTGTAGTTAATAACCAGCATATTTTAACAGAACATTTCAAATACAGATTGTCAAGCTACATGAATAAATCTCTCCTGCTTGGTGTAGCATACTGACTCTGAGGGAACATGTGTTTTTCCTTTTGGTCTAATGTGCTAAATGATACTTGTCTCTTCTCCTGCCGAGGGATTAACAAATTGCCCATGTTTTCAGAACTAGCTTTAAAACTCAGTCATTTTGTTCTTCTTGACTGGTTTAATTTCTCAAGCCTAAACTTGGAATAGCAGCGAAAATTTTGACTCTAAGCATTTTCCTCAAAATACACACGGAAAACCCAAAACAAGAAGAAAACCCAAGAAAAGCAGATCTTTTTGCTAACACAAGAATTTTGTTTCTGATGAGTAAAAATATCACTGCAGTGTTTGAGAACAAGAGTCACCTGGAAAAAGGTGGATTGCCTTCTGAATATTTTTCAGAGGGTTGTTTTTCTTATCTTCTAACATGTGACATCCTGCTGTCAACTGATTAACTGCAATATTCAGCAGGGCTTCCTATAAAACAGGACATAAAAGTGACTTAACACTGTAAGTGATCATATGGAATTAATTTTAGGATTGTTTACGGAATTATAAAGTCTGCATTTTAAGAAAGCCATACCTTTCCATGGTTTAGATCAAGTACATGGGCAATGTTTCCTGCCCTAGCTCCTCCCTGTAAGATTAAAAAAACAATTGATTCGGTTATACGACTGATAAATTAAAATTTTTTACAAAATGTAAAGCCAAGATATTTTTAATCTTTGTTAAACAGAAATACAACGTTTTCACAAAGAGATATTTTTCTTGCCTAGAGAACAATCTCTTTATAAAGAATTAAGAAGACGCATTCAAGATTAGATCTTATTCATTCATTGTGTTTCTAATTTTAGCACCACATAGAATCACACAGAATCGCAGAATGTTAGGGAAAGGGGTTTGTTTTCAGGTACTATTTCTGTTTACATAATTGACATAAATTAAGACAAGTAGTCTATATTTGGAGAAGAACTAATAATAAGCATAAAAGCAGCAAAGAAATACTGGCTAACGCAAAAAATCAAATTGACTAGATTAACCAAATTCAACTGACCTAAATCCTAACATATATATGTACATACACACATACATATGTAAAAAAACTAAACAAAAAAATTACACATAGTACAGCCTTTTCTTGTTGGAATAATTCTATTTTTTCCTGTAAGTTTATTTCAAGAAGATAAGGAATTACGACCCCATGGAAGATGCAAGTAACTGGATGTGTAACTTCACTAGGTACCTGTGCATTGCTCTGTATGTGCTTGTGTATGTAAGCCTTAAGTTTTCATATTAAGTAGTAAAGAAAACTAGTTTAGATAAAACACAGACTACTCAGGATGTAAACAGCACACACGTATTACAGCCATACACTTACTTTTGCCTTTTGTGATGCATACAGGGGGACTAGTCGAGACAGGAGACACCAGAGGGCAGGATTATCAGGGTTCCTGGGAAAAGAACAAGGATATTAGACTTTCTGGTTTAGAGGTGAACCTGGTCTTCCATGACTCAGTTGCTATAAATCTGAAATGCATCTTTTTCTATTAAAAAACCAATCCAGTGTGGTTGAAAACAGACATGGGTGGTAATTTCAATCAACACAACATTGAAGTTATATTGCTGGCTAAAGAAGTAAAGTGTACAATATGCATATCAATATTCATGTGAAGAAAACAAACTCTAAGACCACAGGTCATGTCCTCACAGTCTGAAGAACGAGGAAGTTTAGTTACAGCTGGAGAAAAGCAATTTGTATAAAGAATAGTTTCTGAAAACACTTGCGGAGAGTATGAGGTGTGGCTTGCTTAAAGGCATTCATTAAAATTCCCCCGTTCTATATTGCTAAGGCTAATCGAAACACATTTTAACACAGACATTTAGCTAATGGAACAAACAGCTTCAGACTGTTAAATATTAAATAAAGCCCTGAAGACTTTTCTAGGTTTGAAATTCTGCTACATATGATGAAAAACATTCTTAGAGCACAGTGAGCTGATCTAGTTACCAAAGAAGCCACCAAAACAAACCTAGAAAACCCCAAACGAGCCATGAAGCTTTTGCCTTTTGACCCCATAAATCAGAAAGTAAGCTTCTGTTGGTTGCTGCTACAACCTCAGCTAAGGACTTTTGAAAAATAACTTTTTCTTCAAAAGAACACGGCAGGTCAATAGAGGTCTGCTTACTAGTAAATGTAATCAAAGCAACATATTTACAAGGCAATCTGAAGAAAAACACATACCTGTGTATTGCTCTGGAGATTTCTCTCTGGACTGCCACATTTTTACCTTGCAAAGCATAAACAGCAGATGCAATAAGGCACCTCTCGTAAATTCCGTCATCCCCTTTTCCGTGCTTCAGTAACTCTTTTAGGGCTGCTGTTGCAAGCGTAGCATCCTGCTTTACCAGTCCCAGTGTGCACAAAGCCTTCAGACTTTCCGTACTAGGTTCTTTTAACGAGCTGTTGGATAAGAGGGAGGGACAGAGAGACTATTTTGGAGCACTAACTAAACTTACGGTTAACATTAGAGTACGCATTACTTTTGAGTCCTCCTGCTCATGCGCATCGTGTAAAGTTTACGGAATTAACAGCCTTTCATGGTGGAATCATGAATCAAGCTAGATCAGTATCCTTGAGACCTCGGGATGTGGAAAGCAGCAGTGGTTATGTGCCATTTCAGCACTCAAGCTATAATGTGTAACTGCTTGGCAAGACTCTGACACATTAATTGTCCTTCAGTAGCAGCCATGAAATGAATGCTAAGAGACAACATGTAACACTGACAACTATTTTCTTTTCTTGAAGGCATCTGTACATCTAACTGGCATCAAACCCAAGTTTAGCATGCCTGCTTGCAGCTTGCAACAGAAATCCAGGAAGGAAAAAGCCAGGAACGAGCCTGCTGCACAGAACTGGTCTTTCTGAGAACAGGGATGTTCTGAGAAATTATCCCTTGTTTACATCAAATTTGCTCCTATGTAAGGTGGTGTGAGCACACTTTTCACCATCTATTAGTTTTAGCACCATTACCAGTTGCACTGTTCTATTTGTTGCATTATGAGAGGCAGTTTAACCCCACATGAATAGTACAGATGGTGCATAGACGAGGTTCTCAGGGACATGGTTTAGTGCTGGAGTTGGGTTATGGTTGGACTCGATGATCCTGAGGGTCTCTTCCAACTGAAACAGTTCTATGATTCTATTCCCAGCTTTATTACAGACCTACTAGATGCTGTTACTGACTTTTTCCAGCAAGTTTTTCTAGTATAGGTGGAAAACTCTTAAGGTAATCCACTGATCTTCATCTCTGGTAAAACAAACAGTGAGCTCAGTACAAACAACCAAAATCGAAGACCTTGACTGATGTACTAGGTGAGGGTGTTCTTATTGCAATACAAACTGAATGGAGGCAAACAGCAAAACATAGCGTGGCAACAGTAATCTGCAGTTACTCCACTGTCATGTCCTAAACATAACTACAGGATGAAGTGCTGCTTACTTTCACTTATCAGGTGACTACTGGCTCCTAATCAAGCTTCTAATGATTACTTTTGCCTTAAAAAAAAAAAAAAAGACAAGAATGTAAACTTCTGATTCTATGCTTTGTTTTCATTCCCTAGCAAGAAATATTTCAAGGAGCTGTTAAACATAAACTTGAACAGCCAGCACTGTGCAAAGGCGCTGCCCTTTGACAAGTGGGATTCTATCGTATTAGCAACGGAGACATACTCATTGCTAAAAATCTCGGTGTCAAGTTGCCTATGAGACAAGAAGAAAGGCAGCTTCTTGTTCACGGTCTTGCTCTAGCATGAATTCTCATTAATAAAGACATCTGCCTACTAGATTGCACCTTATTACTAAAATGTACTGTGTACCTTTGCAGCACTGTGCTTCCAATTCAGATCTAGATATAACACTGTGGTGTTACTTTCCTAAACCATTCACTACTTTCTTTTTCTCCAAACACAAAAAACTAACTTCATCTAGAAAACTCTCATCGTTAATGTTTATAACAAAAATAAAGTCTGATTAATAGGAGGTAGGAAGTAGCTAGTTAATCATCAGTTACTCAGGATTTGGAGTGTACTAGGTCATGGACATTCACTATTTCAGAAACTTCAGGAGTCTGTTGGCAACATGAGACTGGAGTTCTCTATTAACAAAGAGCTGATGCTGAGAGGCTGAGGTGTTAGCTCTTAATACATAGCTAACAGGAGACTAACAATGACGTAGAGGCTTTTAGCCTCCACAGCTCTGAAAAATGACACTTGTGACTTAAGTGAACAACTGATACAGATCTGTTTCTTTCCATGGGGAAGCTACAAGACTGTCCCTGTCTATGATGCTTGGAACACAATTGTTCTGGAGATTTCAGACTATTTAAACAGAAATTGTTTTCATTAGTCATCTGAATTTCTCACAGCTAGCGGGACAGCTACAGATTAACATCTTAAAAGATAAACCTATTAAAGCTACCATTCAAGGATATTAGATATCAAACTGCCCAGCCAACTAACCCTTCCACTCCATACTGCTTTAAGAATACAGAAGAAGACACAGACCATAAAACAAAACAGATATATCACATGAATAAGCCTAAAAGAACACCGACTCCACTCCTACTTTTACTCTGCAACACCAAAAGGAAAAATCCCACCTGAGATCTCCCAAAAAGTAAATTTGCTGATTCAGCAATACAATAAAATATCATATACTGATTATTATTATCTCCACTCACCATTTAAACAGCAGTGTTTTGGCAGCATCAACTTTGTTCTGTTTATACTCTATTATTGCCAAGGCAGTCAGGATATGTGCTTTATCTTGTTCAGACTCAGCAACAGACAAGGCTTTTTCATAGGCTGGTAAAAATGCAAGACCCCAAATTTAAGTAGGAGAAAAAAATACAACGTTCATAAAGCCTCTAGAAAGGCTTGATATTAGAACACACAAACAGGGGCACTTTGTTTCAGGTCCACTATATTTTCACACCTCAAATAACAGGCAGAAGACAAAAAAAGTTGACTAAGACTTTGGAAGTAACTGTAAGTTAGGAAATGCTAGATGTTCAAGGCTGCTTAGAGCCTGGGAGTTGTTTAATATGTAGCAAGTAAAAACAGAACTGAAAAGCAATATTGGGATATCCAGAAAAACCCCAAAAGAACACAGTTTAAATAATCCCTTGTCATAGTTTATCTATGAAATAGAACTTCAGTTGGGCACATATCACTCTGATTAAAAACTAAAGAGTTACTTTAAATGCTGAGCTGGCCGCTCCTCTGTGAGCACTTACACTTATACACTGACAATTCAGTATAGCTTTTTGTACGTCTCACATCTTAGCAGTGCAGAACATAACAACACAGCACTTACATTTAGCACTAAAGGTAAAGTGCTTTGAACAACAGTTTAATCTCCTACCCAGAACAGATTTTTCCAGGGAAGTAATTTCATCTGAGAATAAAAGAAGCTAAGAGCAGAACAGCTTAATGGACAAAAATTACACACTTAAAGAAATGTAGCTTCCCTTTGTACATTTGAATAGTTCTAGTACCCTGCTGAATGGCCTAATGATTAAAACAGCTGTGGAATTTGTACTTCAGCATTAGGACTGAAAGACTGAAATAAACTGAACAACAGTTAGGTTGGTCAGACTAACAAATTTTCATAAGCTTCATCTTGAGAGAAGTAGCCTGTAATGCTTTGGATTAGGCACCTGAATTTGAATTAAGCTTACCTTTGGTACTTTCTTGTAAGAGCCCTTTCTTGAAGTAGGCTAACGCTATCCCCACAATGCCATCAAACTCAGTCAGGGGTGTTGATGTGTAAACCTCAATGGCCTTATCACACTGACCAAGGGCACTGTAAAAACAAAAACAGTCACTGGTATGGAGGATGTAGCAACAGCTGCTATGATGCAGACAAGATGTCCTTGCAGACCAGTATTCTCTTCTCCACAGCAGTCATATGCAGACATCTGGAAAAGAGCAAGATTAAGACAAGAATGTGTAATATATACCCCATTCTCCTTCTGTTACAGCAGCTACTTTCTCCAACTATCTGCGGCATGAAGAATAATTGATACAAAAAATCCTCCCAATCTGCACGACAGCTATATGTAAGGATGTCACTTAATAGTCCACACAACAGAGTGGGAGAAAAGAGCAAAGGAGAAACATGGAAAAAGCAAATTAAAGTATCCATGCACACAGACAGGAAAGCACACACACAGAGATGCAGCATTCTTGTTCTAAAACCACCATGGAAGAAATTATACAGGATTGTGTTTATCAGAACTAGTTATTAGATACTAGGGATTTGCTCTTGCATAAGTTGCCCCATGCATACAGCTTGGATGTGAGAGTACTGGAAACTGAAGAGTTGCTTCTAAAATCTTCCCTGAAGCTAAATAATTACTTATTGCATTATCACAGTCTAGAAGTCCCAGTGTCATCTACAGAAACTTAAAACTATATGAAGTTTCCCTAGAGAGCTAACAGAAATCCAAGAAAGCAGAAAGCAGAGCCTGAGCTGTCTCATATCAAAGAGAAGTTTGACAGTCTTTATCTGTTAGGAATTGTGCCCTGCGTTCCCTCAGAACCAGAAGGGAAATGTGAAGGGAACTCGGAATTGTGAGTAGGACTGCAGCACGGAGGGTCATCAGCAGAAAGATCACACACATGTATACAACACCCCAGCCTCACGTTACTTCAGGTTATTCAAGTAAATAAAAATTCAAAGAGCATGTAGAAGGGATTTTGAACAAACCTTGAAGCAGCTCTTTTATTCAGACTAAACCTACTACATATCTCAAGTGTGGAAATAGTAAAAAAAAGCCAATTTATTCTGGAGACCATACAACAGCTACATTGTGTAGACTATGTTAAGGCATTTAAGTATCAAGCCAAGGATAAAGGAATCACTGATATTGTAAACTATCACGATGTATAGCAACTCCTTGCAATTTGACTTTTTCTAATGCACACTACCCATTTCTGGAACACATATAAAGTTCAATCAAACTTGTCTACAGTTAAGAATTATGTTTAATAAATTATTCCTACCAACAACATTTTCCCTTTCAGGCTCACCCATGTTTTGTGTCAGTGTATTCACTATATCCAAAGCTGAAGTTAGGAGCTGGGAAAATATGCCAACAAACACTTACCACAGTGACCTGCCATAGTTTTGCATTGCTGTATGATACTTCTCAGTATCCCCAGAGTCTTTCAGTAATGCAGCTGCCCTGAAAATAACCACAATTAAGAATAATTACCATCTAACTATAACACGCATATTTCAACATTAGTTCTCAGAGCAGAATGGACAAATGTTTTATGGAGAAGCTTTTTTTAGCTAATTAAGCACAAACAGAGCCCATTTTGTCACTTTAATGCATCAACAGACATGTTCACCAAACATGGTTTCCTTCACCACCTCTCCCTGCCGTTTGAAAACAGAAAAAAACAAAATAAAACAAAACCCAATCACCTCATTAGAATGGGGTAGAGACCAAAAGTAAAACCAAGCTTATAGCTTATTAAACCTCCAAATTTCACTTAAATCCCACACAGTGAATAAGTTAAATGTCCTCGTAAGACCCTGAAGCCTTGGAATATCTTCTGCAGTTGTGTTCTGCATTTCCAAATTTGACATAAGAACATCCCCACACCTTCCAATACACTTAAATGAAATGTTCTATTGAAATGAGCAGGTAAGGTTTATTCAAGGAAGAGAAAAACCCTTAATTTTTTCAACCGGTACATGGAAAGAGGTCAAGGAGCTTCTATCAGTAAACTTCTCAGGATGTATAGCTTACCTCTCATAGGCATCTGCCGCCTGTCTTTTTAGATGCAGATACTCACTCAAATAACCAAGCATTGTGAAAGCAGATGCATCGTCTGGATTTCTTTCTAGAAAAATCAGAATTGACAGTATAGGAGAACATGATCAGAAGGAGCTGTCAAAAAGCATTACAAAAACATTGCTACATTGATGCTGCAGTGTCTGCATATATACAAAACACTTTCCCAAGTGCTTCTGTCAGTTGCTGACTTGGATCACTTTGACAGGCTGCAGGCAAATAAAGAAGAGATAACATCCACAACACGACATCATGTTAGCTCAAAAACATTTAAAATTTTATGACATAGGATTAATGTACTCAATATATTTTAAATTTTTCAGCCTGTGGTGGTTTGTTGTTTTTTTTCTGGTAATAAAATAGGAAACTATTCAGTTTGTATTGACTCTAGGAAAATACTAGTAGAATCTTATGGTTTAATGGTGCAACTTAGACATACTTATTAGTAGCTAAGAACATATTTGTCAGATGTCACCTCACCTCAGAATTCTAACTTTTTCTCCCAGACTAGGAAGGATCCCGTAGGCCTCTCTGGTAGTCCATTTAAGAACAGGGATTTCACCAAGAAATACTGTTTCTTACTTATCTCATTTTAAGTGCTTGCACCATATTTTGTAGCTCTCAAAACTCTGCAACAGATTAGTCATCAAAGGATATGGGTCCAAGCCCTCACCATGGAGCAGCCATTGCTGTTGGGGTGAGTCCATCACCCTCATACCTTCCTTTCTGGCCAGGCTGGGAGAGCAGCAGCTCCTCAGCCCCACCACCTTTGCCAGGATGGGGATGAGAGAGTTTCTCCTTCCCCTCTGCTCTGCCCTGGGGAGACCACACCTGGAATATTGTGTCCAGCTGTGGCCCCTCAGTTCCAGCAGGACAGGGAACTGCTGGAGAGAGTCCAGCGCAGCCACCAAGATGCTGGAGGGAGTGGAACATCTCCCGTGTGAGGAGAAGCTGAGGGAGCTGGGGCTCTGGAGCTGGACAAGAGGAGATGGAGGGGTGACACATTCCTGGGGATCAAGATGGAAAGGGGGAGTGTCAGGAGGATGGAGCCAGGCTCTTCTGGTGACAACCAGTGACAGGACAAGGGGCAATGGGTGCAAACTGGAACACAGGAGGTTCCACTGAAAGAGGAGAAGCAACTTGTTGGGGGTGAGGGTGGCAGAGCCTGGCCCAGGCTGCCCAGGGGGTTGTGGAGTCTCCTTCTGTGCAGACATTCCAACCCGCCTGGACACCTTCCTGTGTAACCTCATCTGGGTGTTCCTGCTCCGGGGGGATTGCACTGGATGAGCTTGCCAGGGCCCTTCCCATCCCTGACATTCTGGGATTCTGTGAGTGAATAAGAAGACAGAAGTCACATCTATTTCATCTTCGTGTAATACTAAGTATCAGTGGCCCAATTTCCCTGCTTTGGTTACTTTATAGTTCAAAAGCCTCTCCCCAGCCCAGCCAGATCACCCTTTGCTAGAACTAGTACAGGTGTATTATCCATCTATTCTGAATGCATCTGTTAGACTTGACACCTTGGTGAGGCTTTTAAATTACCTACCTGTATATTTGGTCAAGACCACCTGTGCTGCTGGAATAGCATTCATTTCAACAATGTTGTACCGATATAGTTCAGTGTTTCTGTTGCTTTTGTCCTGCAGCGTTGAACATACCCAGTGGGCGTAGCCTTTTGCCCCCTCAGTCTCAAGAAACAAACAAAAAAAAGCCCAAATAGGAGTCATTAAACTTGCTCAAGTGACATCAAAATAATTAAAGATTATAATAACAATTCTGTGTTTTAAGGCAGAGTCTGGGCTAAAAATGTGCATCAGTGCTAAGCAGGAGAAGAAAATACCAAACTGAATTGCTTCACACACAGTTTAAACCTGCCCTTTGGGCAAAGAGAATTCTTATTTTAACATATCACTTGCTGCACCACTGGTGGGATGACAGATGACAAAAGCTGTAAGAGAATGTAAAGTGCTCCACTTTCTTAGAACACAGTGTACTGGCAATATCCTTGCTCTCTTCTGGAACAGGTTATGCCTTTGATCTCTGTCCGATTATGTGGAACACCAAGGATGTTTTTTCACAACTTATGGTGCTGATTTCTTGGACCACTGTGACTAAAGCTTTTAATAAAATAACTGCCTGCTGTTCAATGCCAGTACGGGCCAGGAACAACAACAAGGAAGTCAGTCAGTCTCATCTGGAACATGATCATAGCTGTTCCATCAATCAACACATGCTTATTTTTTAAAATATTACATCACCTAAGTAGAGAGATTAGATAAGCAGAAACTTCAGTAGAATACAACTGTTATACTTACATGCATACTGAGTTCAGTCGTGTGCCTGAAGAGGTCCATAGCATCATAGCTGCCTACCTTCTCTGCAACAAAAGCCTACAGACAAGCAAGAGTTGCTGTGGTCAAGTACTTTAAAAATACTGACACTGACAAGAAATTCAGCACACGTTCCCTCAGGCACATCTTAGGCATTTAGCATGGAGACACTTTCTTTTCCTCATACTCCCCAAGAAACATCAGTTTCAAGAACAAAGTTAACACAATTAAAGGGAGCAGAAGCAGTTTCCACTGTATCAGTACTTAAAGCTTAAGATCTGCTTCTGCTGCTTTACATTCTTCAGATGGTGTGTGTTTAGCACAACTTAAAACAGCATCTGACAGGAGCTGAATTTCAGCATGTGATGGTGCTAGTTCTCCCCTATAATCCAGTTTCAATAGATATCATTACCAGGTCAGCGGCACAGGATTATGTAAAGGACCTTTAATGATCATAAAAATATGAGTCACAAGTATTTCTACTGTTCAGCGACAGCTTAGATACCAGTGGGAGCACATCCAGCCCCCAGTGGCAGGGAGATGAAGGGACCTCCCAGGAAATAAGAACTGCTTTTGTCCCAGGTATATGAGAGACACACTCTTTTTAATGCTGATGTTAGAAGCAGGGGCTGAGAAGAGAGTTAAGTAGTGCCATATAATGAGCTAGAGGTGCAGATGAAGCTGAAATAACTAGTATCATATGAATATGGTTATTTGTTGACAATGCTCAATAAAAAGCTTCAGAGCACAAACAGTGATTATTTTTTTAATAGCTATTTTCTTAGAGAACTCACAAGATCAGGCAGAAAAACATCACATAAAGATATTTGATGAATGTAGCTTCTATCGTGTTACCACTATGGAAACAAAGGGTCCCACCCACCCTCAGGGAAACAGAAGCTCCCTTTACTTAAAACATTCAATTTTCAGGACCATGCTTAAATGTCAACTATTAGGATGGAGACCAAGTACTCTCTCTGACTAAAAACTGTTTTTGGTGCAGAGTGCTATGATGTTTCATCACCTTACCTGTCCAATCCAACACAGTAAGTAAGAAGGGTCCAGAGACTGGGCTATCTTGAAGGCTTCGTGAGCTTGCTGTAGAACCAGAGACAACAGTCTATTGTATTTTCTGGCATGGTAACAGAGCACAGGTATCAACATGCAGTAGTATTGGAAAAGATTTCACAGGAAAATCAGGCCACTACTAAAAACATCTACTGTCCTATACAGAGCAATGGATTGCCCAGAAAAATAAACCAGTTCAGTCTTATTAAAAATAAATAAAAATCTTTACAAGATCAAAGTTCCCCTTCCTTCCAAATATATTTCCTTCTTAAAACAGTTCATCAGCTAGATTACCTCTTGGAACAATTATTATTTTAAAATCTGACTCTTGGAGGATCCAGTTTTGGAAATTTGCTTTTCCTCCACGCAAACAGTTAAACATATTCTAGAAATGGTAAAACCGATTATCACCCACAAATTATCTTTTCCCTATGGATTTCTTTTATTTAGAGTTCTTCAACATGGCATGAAGCGCACAAAATCTTGGCATTACTGGTTTTAGCAGTAAGCAGTCTGCAGTATCAAGTTATGTTTACTAAACATAATTCTGACCATCACATTTCCAATTAAACAAAATTTCTGTAATTCTGACCAGCAAATAGGACAGAATGTAGTTTTAGCTGCATGAGTACTCCGGAGTTAAGATATACTCTGATTTTTCCCCAGAGAAACTCTGAGGGTTACACAGAATTACAGTAAATCATATGACATGCTTATGAACAGATATTAGCTACCTATGGGAAACTCAAAGTTTAGTTTGTGACTTAAAATTAAAAGGTTTATTGGCTAAACCTGGTGTGCATTGGTATGCTTGTCCACTTCTCAGTCCTTCCAAATACTTTTAATTCCATACAGTTACTTGGACAGCAACCTCACCAATTCAGAAGTAGTTCACTTATCCCCTCCAGAATAAATATTTAGCATTTGTGTTCCTCAAGTAAAGTACAGATGTCAATTTTATGTCATTCAAAGGAAATGTGTTTCTTGAATCTGAGAGGGATGTTCTTCACTGTTTGTCCATGCTCCCACCCCCACACACACCCTTAAAAAAAATAATTAGAGGAAAACAATATCTGAAGATGGGAAAAGGAGTTACCTCGATGTTTCCAGTTACCAGATACAAAACCCCCAAGTTGGTCCAGGCAACAACATTCTAGACAGAACAAATAAAGTTAAAACCAATGTATTATTGCTATATTCAAAAATAACACTGCATCAGGAGAAAAAGTTTTAAATGCCCACTTGAAACAGATGGCAGCTGCCTACAGCACTTACAATTTGCTCAGCTTGAACAGATTTGATGAACGAATGTTGAGCAAGAGCATAATTCCCAATAGCTGGAGGGGGAAAAAGAAAGAAAAAAAAGGAGACCTAAAATCTAACTGAATTTCATAAACACCATTAGTCAAGTTGCCTTCAGTTTAGGGTATTATGGAGCTAGGGGTTTTGATGAAGACTTACCACTACAGGAGGCGACTACACCAAGCGCATTCCAATAAAGATGATTTTTGCTGTCAAGCCTCACAGCTTTTTTGATACACTGGAAGAAAATGAAATGTGGATTATATCACCAGAAGAGCAAAAATTAAGACTTTATTCACTTACTTCATCAGAGATGTAAGTTTTATTGAGGACAGAGATGGTATGCAGACAAGCATCAATATCAATTTAAATTTTAAAGAATGTAACAGGAAAAACAGGTAGTACCTGTAAAGACTTCTCCAGCAGTTCACTGATCTCACTCATGTCAGTGCCCACTGCTGTGAGGTGCTCTGCTTGTCGATAATAATTTATTCCAAGATCACACCATATGCTAGGCAGAGCCATCAATTTTAAAGCTCTGCCGTAACACCTACAGAAACATGAATCACAGAAGCATTATTCTAAGCCTCCCTATGAGAAGAGCAAAAAGCTGAAAAACACATTCAAAAGAGCACTTAAAAACCTAAACCAAGCAAACATGCATAAATACAAACAAAACCAGACAAGAATGGAAAGCAAACAACAACTAATCGATTTTCATTCAGACAGTTATCATCACAGAATCTACCCCGGTCTAAAGGCCGTCTGTAGTGCCCACCACTTGTGAAGCCACAGATGTGCATTAAATCAGAGTTAGGTCAGTTGCAATATGCATGTTTTTACTTACAACAAGCATCAGTCATTTTTACAGTTAATTGGACTTCCCCTAGGAAATATCTGACTTCATATATCGTCACTGAGATTTATTAAGCAGCTGCATTCCCTGCATTACAGGACCAAATGCACAAAGCTTAGAGGGAGTCACAGAACAGGTTATAGAAATACTACAAATATTTTCTACATCATGAGCTTCCAGGCCCAGAAACAAAGAATTACTTCTTCCAGTGTATTCTAGACCTCATGCTCAGAGCAAGAATTTATGATACTTTTATAAGAAGCACAGACATAAAGCTTAAAGTATTATCCTGGACTTCGGTAGTCCTGGGAGAATTGTATTTAAAGAGGCACAGCTTGTTGAATGACAGGCAGGATGCAGCCATGCTCTGGAGACAGAAACAAGAAGAAGAGCAGCTGCGACATGAAGTGTTGACAGCCACTCTGGCAATCAAGGAAATGTACCCTGAAATGAGCAGTGCGATTTGGAAGAAGCATGACAATCCATTTATCACCTCATTAATCTTTGCTCAATATGCAGGTGTTGACACATCAGCATGTCTTTCATTTTCCAGAAATGGTCTAGAATATTTGAGAGTCTCAGGCTGCATAGAAGCTCTTGGTAATAAAAATTGTTACCTTCCTCCTAGTATGAGCAGCTCACTTTTCTCCAGCATCTGTTTGTCTGCATCTTTACCCACAAGACATCCTTGAACTTGAACTTTCACTTTGGTTGGTGAAATAACATGCACGCTAGTACACGTATCTCCCAGCAGTTTCCAGAGGCAAGATACATCAGGACGGTGTTTTGCTGCCCTATAATCAATAATATAGAAAACCCACACAATACCCATTCAGACAATTCAATATCCTTTTTGGAAAGATAATTCACCACTTTGAAGAGTGGCACAAACTCAAATTTAATTTACCAATGAGCTGCTTTGATTTTTGTTGATTCAGTTTTCTTCCTATTAAAGCTATAGGTTTAAAAGCTCAAAAATAGCCAAAAAAAGAGAAACTATGAAATGCAAATGTGCCCCAACTTTGTTGGGACCAAGAGTCAGTTCTGAAAATTAGCCATTTCTTATCAACGTGTCAGCTGACTAAACCCACTCTTGCATTTCAGAGCACTGTCATGTTATATTACCAGACACGACTCCTCTGCAGAAACCTGATGGACCTTGTCCCGTAAGAGCAGCTATCCCTAGGTTTAATTTAGGACACTAAAGCATTTTGTATGAAATGCAAAACACAAAGATTGAGGGAGGGAAGGAACATTTTCCTCTTATCCACCATTTTTGGTAGAAATCCCCTCCTCCCAGCTCCATATATACAAGAGGACTGCTGGAGAGAACTGTGTGTCATTTCACACTTGTGTTATAATCAAGTTTTTCTTTAAACAGAAAAAACAAAACTCTCCATTTACAATTCATTCAAACAGCCTAAATCCAGAATGTACTATTCAAACCACTTTTAATACGTACATTCTTCTAGATCAGAAGCCTGGTCCATTTGGTTCAGTTTAACTGAAATCCTCAAACACTTAACTCTTATTCTTCTGCCTGTCAACCCACAATCCCAGTGCAAATTAAATAAATATTTAGTACTAACCTTGTAAAAAACTCAAGAGCCAGTTCTATGTAATCCACTGCCTTCCTATCAAGATAGTCATTAAGGGCTGATCTTGACAGCATGAGATAGCACTCACCAAGTCCTGAAAAGAAAATATCCTCTGTGAAGGGAGATGGTTTTATGATCTGCTTGATAAAGGAGGAGGGGTGGGAGGGTGGAAGCCTGCTCAGTGTTCTACTTGATATAAAGATTTATACCCTGGACATGTTATGCGAAAATAAAAAGACCCACAGTGACTCTTCTGCTCTTCTTTTAACCAAGCCTGTCAAGTGTGACCTGTACAATAATTTTAATATTAAAATAAACCTAATTAATTATAAAACCCAAAACATTTAAACTTTGAGTTTGTTCTCAAATATTAACTAAAGCCCTGATGAGAAATCTGTTGGTAAGTCTTTGACAAATACACCAACTTTCAGTTCACAATGGTCAAAAATCATTGCCAAAACAGAAAAAGAAGAAAGAATGTCAAGGCAGGCAAATGGGGGAGTCTTCTTTGAAGAAGATTTAAAACCAACATTATTTAGTCCTATTTATGTAAGAATATACTTCAGGTGGAAATAAATCCAACTGTTAAACAGGAACTGCATCTAATGCCACAACTTCTAGCATTTTGGAACTAACAAGATAACTGCTTGGTTTATATTTTTGCTGGCACCAGCAGTGATTCTGTCTGGCAGCAGGTCCTTGGCTTTGACAACCATTCGTTCTCAGAGTTATTTTCACAGTTCTGAAGCTACATTCCTCACACTATTGTACCCTGTACCTATAACAAACCACTAATCAGAGCACTCATGTTTTGCCAGCACCTTTATCTTGCCCCCACTAGGTATTTGTCTTGACCACACAGAAGTCCCAAGATCATGAGACTCTCAGATGTCAAGAAGCTCTGTAATCTAAAACCAAAACTGATTCTATTCTCCAAAGTTATTCATCAAAAGATATACTGGAGCAGAGGCAGAATAAACAGATAATTTAATAACACAAAAATAAAATAGATCTAAAAGATGCATTCAAGTGACACTGGTATAGTTGCCTCTCACCTACTAGGAGACTATGCTTAGAACAACTCAATCCAAAAACTGACCAGAACAGTACCAAAAGTACAAAAGACCTAGTTTCAGAGAGTTTTAAGAAAGGCCACAAAAGAAAGCATTGCCAGACGAAACACTAAACAGTCTCTAAGAAGGTGAAGACTGTTTTGAGACTTAAAGTAGGAACTAGAATTAAAAAATCAGAGATTAGGATGAGAGGGATTAAGAAAGACCACTTGGGAGATTTAAGAAAATACTAAGTATAGAGGTAAGTGAGCAGGGGGGCAAACCTTGATACTGTGTGCTTATGTCCTCTCTATGCATCTTATTCCAGGTAACGCTGTCAACTGTCACCTACAGACACAGCCATATACACATTTCTATACAACACCTTTGCAAACTGCTGCTGCAGTTAGCTGCTGCCCTCCTGTCCAACGAGTAAAACTGCCTGTCTGCAATATTCTCCAACTCCATCATGGAGCTTTTGCCACGTCACTTTAGTCTGGCAAACTCCAAGCAACAAAATTGTACAGAAGGAGGTAGAGGGACAACCACCCTGTAACCCTTTCAGATGAAAAACTTACTGTTGAATAGTAACCAAACAGTTCTGACTTATAAGAATCAGGTTATATTCACCCAATAATCAAAAGGCCTTACATACAACAAAAGAACATTGTATAGCTTAAAAATTCATACCAGTACCAGGCAGCAAATAGCACCTATTTCAGATGGATGTACAGGAGAAAAGATGCATGTATGGGTGAGAACGACTGAAGACTAAGTGGCAGGGAGAATGTGAACCAAACAGTTATTCATTGGCTATCAAAATGTTATACGCTCCCAGTATTATATGTCTTGAAAATCAGATTTCTGTCACCAGAAAGTAGTTACAGTTCCCCCACTTATCTCTGCTCTCCACTATATACTCAAGGCCTCTATCTGTTGCCACCTCTAATGCTTGTGAGACCTACTGGGATACTTTACTGGTATTTTTCATCACTTGAAGAAGCTCAGAGGGGTCTGAATCACCAGGGCTAACAAAAAAAATGTTAGCTCATGGTCAGGAGCAGCAGAAGATTAGTACAGCCCAGCTCTTTGAAACAGCAGCCTGACTCCATTGCCTGTTGAGCCAGTGTTTCACTGCTCAGGTGATACTACAGCACTGTTAGCTGGTTTCCCCTATTTATACTCCGCTCTTCTATCAATTTGGCCTGGTAGTTACTTACTTGAAAGAGATATAATCACTGCCCTACATCATGATCTAAGAGCTCTTCAGATATTTGCAGCCTACTACACGCTCGCTTTCATGCAGTGGATCACAGTGCTCAACACACCCAAACCCAACCCTAACCTTCCATGCAGGACAACCTCGATACACCAAGAAGCTCTCCACAAGACTGAAACCCTACAGTGCACAGAGGGAGAAAGGGTTAACGCTTTCAAATTCAGACACATTACCTTTCAGTGCAGGGACATAGTCTTCTGCCTTCTTCAAGACCTCCTTATACGTAGCTATAGCATTTTCGTATTTGCCTAGAATCTGCTCAACTGTTGCAGCTCTGTAAATGCTGTACACAAGGCCCGGGTTCAGTTCACTTGCTTTTCTGAAGGATTTTAGAGCTGTTGTATAGCTACCTCTGCTCAGGTAAGCCTCCCCCAGAGACTCCCAGCAGTTGGAATCCTTTGGATCAGCCCTGATAGCTGCCTGCAAACTGAAGATATTGAGATATAAATTTATTTAAATAAAATCTGATATAAGTTAACATAAATTATTTCCTTGCATTATATATTCTGAGGACACAAACGCATAATTATAGAGAACTTTTAAGCATAGCCCAGTAGTGTTTCCATCTTCAGAGTACATTATACAAGGTTAGACATTGTACCTAATCTTGGCTCATTATTCAGTGCTATACTGTGGTTGTCTATGACAAGCCTGTCACCAGGCTTGTTAGTACAGAGCTTGCTATGCAGAAAAGACTGCATTGTGCTAATTCTGGAATCGAAGATAGAGACAGCTTGCTCAGACCCATTTCCCGTTGTTTAGCACAAGCCATTCGATAATCAGCTAGCTTATTTTCAATACTTGCTAAGATAAAAGACCATTTTATTGGGATTTACAGAAATCGACCACCAGTTCTCTTACTCAGCCACTGCTTTTGACGGCTGATCAATTCTCAAGTAGTAAAGTCCACGAAGAAGCCAGGCCCATTTTGCTGTACCAGGACTTGCTTTTTGAGTTACCTCATTCAGGATGGACAGAGCAGTGTCCTAACCAAGCACCAAAAATGACAGGTTAGTAAACATATATATGTGTAAAGAACTAAGTTATTGTTATAGAAGAATACTCTTAATCCAGCAAACCATTAAACTGTCTAATCTATTAATTACTGTAATGAAGAAATGTTACAGGGGCTTTTAAATCTGGCAGGTTGAGTGGCAGATTAGAAGAGGAAACTATCACATTGAAATAGATGATTAATTTTTATGCATCTGTCTTTGCAAATAGACAGTAACTTCCTGCAGTTTTGTAGACTTTTTATATTTGTTGTTTTAAACTAGAGAATGATACAAGTATTTGCAGCAAGACAGATACTTAGACTGACTTCCTAGATGTTCCAATGGAGTCTGTCAAAGTATGGGTTGCTTTCTTGCTCTATAGTGTTATAGCTAAGAACTTTTTATACAATGCTACATAAGAAATATTTTTAAAATGTTCTGATGACTTTGTATGCTTTTTATGAAAGCAGCAACATGAAGGATGGAGAAAAGAAGTGGCATAGGTTAAACATAAACCCAAAACTAACTTTCTTTTCATGTTTCCTGCTGAAAAACATCCTTAATCTAAATCACATATGTGATGACTGCAATGTTATGGCTGGTTCTCCTATGCTTCTACCCAGATAGATTTAATTTGAAATCAAAGCATGAAATTGAAGCAGGTCCAACTATGAAAGCTGCTAAGCAAAGACAGAACATCTGTTTTCAGATCTTATTCTCAAATATAGAGAAAACCTGAAGTGATCCCTCAAAGAGCACGACTGACAGAAAAACAAAACACAGTAATCCAAAATCCTGAATGTATAATACCATGTCTCCAAGTTCCACACTTAAGTCTACAGCTGCTGTTCCAGATTCTTCATCAGTTCCATCCAGCTCGAAAGCCTTTTTATAGCAACCACGAGCTCTACTTTTGTCTCCAGCAACATCTCTGTAGTAGTTACCTAAATAACAAAAGACACTTCCCAAGTAGCTGTCCAATTTTGCAGCCTATAAGGAAATATGAACACAATATAAGACAGCATTTTGAAGGATTATACTGATGGACAGGTCCAGTGACAACTACTTGTTCAATCTCTGCTTATCAAATTATTTAAGCTCCTTCTGCGATATATCTGAGTAGTCAAACATATATTTTAAGATTTCAGAGACTACATGACCTTTAAATACTTGCAGAAACTGCTACAAACCTTGTGAAACAAAGCATTTTGTACATGAAGTACTAAAAAGTTACTTGTGCTAGGAGAAAACAACTCCTTATTGCATCCCATCATTTTAATATCCTACTCTATTTCAATCATTATGCTCACACTCTTACCTTACTACACCACAATTAACTCCAGTCTTTTCTGAAGTTTAAGTTTCTTTCTAGATACACTTGGCAGATTCGGTTATACTTAACAAACCCACCGCCCCCAAGCAGCAGAAAACAGCTTTGATAACAATAAAAACAAAAGCTCACATAAAATGGTTTAGAACCAAAAGTATTGTTCACTTCAACTACACTCCCCAGTACATTCTGCTGTTATTGAAGTGCAAACAGTAGTCAACACCTATCATGAAGTTATATTGTGAGTTTACAATGTCTTTGTGTATTTCCATATTCCCAATACAGATGTCAGACTAAATCGTTTGGATTTACATTCCTTACATATGTTCAGAGAAAAAGCCACAACCACCAAACCCCAAAGGTCACAAAAAGTATATTAATTGTGGAGTTTTGCAGACTTACTTCCCTGGACAGACATTGAAACTCTAACACCATTCTCATATTTTTTCCTTCCTCACTTTTTTTTCCAATTTGAGTTTTGCCCTTCCCATTACAAAATGTTTTCAAGCATCTACACTGGAGACTTTGACTTTACAGTCCTCAAGGGGAGAAGATCATGAGAATCACCACTATGTTTGGCTAAATCAAAGGCCTCAAGAATTAGGTGAGAAGAGGAAAACAAAAGCAGGGAGCTTCCAGGTAACTGCACGGGTCCCTGCAATGCCTTTTTGCACAGTTTACAGGGTCTGAAGAGCTGTAAATGGTAACAAGCAGAGTATTCAAGTCTGTCATTTCAGTCAGTGTTATTTTCTGTATTTGGTTTCTCTCACTAATTCTACATGAATACTTAAAGCAGCCTTTACCTTCAAGAACTGAGTGAGTGCTTTTCCTTTGTCTTTCTTTGTCTCATCACTCATGAACCAGTATGTGAGTCCCAGGTACTGATGATACTCTGCAGTTTCAGCCTTTCTTTCAATAGCATTTAAGAAACTAAATAAAAGGAACAGAGCTCAGATCAGACAAACTCTCAAAATCTGCAAAACAATATATTCTATTCTCCCTGACATTTCCCTGTTAAAGGAAAGAAAAAAATAAATTACCTTCTTTCTGCCTGTTCATAGTTCTTCTGGGAGTAATGGATGAAACCATCTAGAGCATGGGACTCAGCGAGATCAGGGTGTGACAACAGAAGCTCTTGTGAGATCTGCAAAAGGATGTAATTCTTCCCTAGATATTTTGTCTATGAAACCAAGAATTCCACTTAGCTTACAGGAATTACAATACAGCACTAACCTCAGAAGCTTGATCCAATAAACCTTTGTTTAGATAAGCCTGACCTCTGATAGCTACAACCACTGGATCACTGCTTGCATCCACAATCTAGAAAAGCAAATAACACGCATGACCAAGTTATTCTCTCCCCAGATTAAGAAAACGGGAGTGTCAAAATCAGGCAGACTGCATAAAGACAAGAAAACATTTAGACAGAATACAAGTGAATGAAGGAAAGGGGGAGTAGGATTAGAATAATAATTCAAATTAAGATGAACAACAACCATAGAACTAGCAAGAACGCAGCAGCTCTGAGCAAGACCAGACCAGGTCAAAAGTGACGGCTTCTAAAATTAGAATTTTGAGTGAAAAAGAGTTGTAGTAAAGCCTAAAAAACAGAGAATGACAGTGTGTTACACAATAATTGGCAAGCGTTATCTAAACCACGCAGAATATAAAAAGGAGACAAGGGTACAAATACACAGCTTGAGCTTCTAGTACAGAAAGATGAGGGCACTTTTAAAAAATCAAATAAGAAAAACCATACATTTTAGTCAATGAAAATACCTGCTCAAGTGCTTTAATGGCTTCTTCTGCAGCATCAGCATCAGCTATTTTAATCAAAGCCTCTGCTTTCAACTGAAGGATAAGGTTCTTCCACCGAAGACTGGGACCCTCAGGAGTTCCAAGAGCCTCAAGAGCTGTTGACAAAACAAAAGTTTCATCAAGTAAAAGTAGAAAAATGAACAACAAAGAGCACTGCTCTTCCCGATATTTTTAAAATCTTGTTAATTACAATTTTTCAGTCTAATAGAACATCACTTAATGGAACATTTTTTTGACTGCTCTCCCCCATGCTGAAGGAATTGTTCTGTAAAATTTCTATCCATTCATGTCTAAAAGTTAAATCAATTTTAGAAAGGTCCTCTCAGACGTGTGGAGAGACTGATTGCTTTCTAGATGCTGGCCTTATAATTGGAATGCTACATTTTTCCAATCTGTGTTCTGAAGAAACTGTGACCTTTTAATAAAAAAGTTGTTTTATACTTCAGTGTTCAAAGAAAAAAAATATTACTGAAACGCGGGATTTAACTCTGTGCCTGTGCAAAGGTAACTTTGTACTTTTAGGCAGCACTGATTACTTCTCCAATTCAATCTCACCCCAGAGAATGAGGGCATCTATGTTGAGCTTCAGCATTCTCCAAAGCCAGGAACATTACGAATAACTCAATTAGCTATCTTTATTTTCATGTATGATGAGCTTTTGTCTGACTTGATGCAGTCAGTAAAGAGGCCAAGCATAAAGCAATCCTTCCCCAGAATTCTCTGAGACTTCACACTTTCTTTGGACTCTGGAAAACTTCCTGCACGGCTTAATTTACAATAACATTGAGAAAAAAAACACCTTATTTTGTTTGTTCTGAGCCTACCAGCTTTTAGTTGCATTTGGTACCAAACAGACCTTGCACAGGAAAACAAAACCCTTGACCTTCATTCACAGATTTCAAAATCATCTCTTCTCCAGGTTGGAAAAGGACTTTAAAGGCTATCTACTTGTTCTGATATGCTGCATTGTCCATACATTTGATCATCCTTTTTCGTAGTCTATTAACTTCTACTATTATTTTGTTTTTTGAGAAGGAGCAGACGGGTATCAAAACTGCACACAAAATTCACCATGTGGCTAAATTTCGTAAAACAAATAGATGTGGGTGCCCTGTCTCACTAACTGTCCCCTTCTCCATAAATTCTAATATTTGAGTTGCTTATAAAGCATGGAAAAGGAAAGAAACAAAATGAATAATTTTCTGGTATCTACTATCTTTGTGAGAACATTTCTTCCTACAACTCCATGATTTTTCACTTATGACTACGGAATTTTATTAATTATTTTAACACCTAGTTACTCCCTCCGGTAATCTCATTTTAGAGTTTTTCAGCCTACTTTGAATGGTAGCGAACATTATAACCTTATTACTCAATACTCATAAAGGACTAGAAAAGAGGATAAACAACACAGGTACCAGTGAAAGTGTCAGGGACACATTCCAGCCTGAAAATAATCATTGTTCCTATACTGTGCCCTAGCTTTTAACTTATTTAAAACTCACAAAACCATTCAATGCTACAACTTTACTTCTTAAACCAAGGCTGCTCAGTTTCTTTAACAGTCTTGTAAGAGATCTTATCAGTTACTACCTGGAAATCAGAGTAGACTATATCACAACTCCTTCACCCATGTGCTCATAAACTCCTTCAAGAAGTTCTAAAAAAACAACTTTACTTTACAAAAGCCACGCTGGCTATCCCCCAGAATAACATTTCTACATAAATTCCCTAACTCTGTCCTTTCAGTGTTAACTAATTTAACCCCTACACATACCAGACTTGGTGGTGGTTTCCTTGATCATTCCTAGAACTCTTTTAAAAAGTCATGTTCACACTATCTACCTTCAAGCATTTGGGTGGCAATACAGTTTAAACAAGCAGTTACATAAACCACTCAGTACTTCAGCAATTTCATCTTTATGTTCCTTAGTCAACTTCTAGGTCAATATCTCGTAATACCTTGATATTAGTTTTTTGTGTCTTGTTTTATAGCAGCTTCTATTAATTCTATAATCACAGACAAGTTGTTTGATGAATCCCCTCAAAAGGGTCATGGTGTACATGGTATAGAAGTCACCCTGAGCTCTTCTACACTGAACACAGATGGGAAAACAACATGTCACTTTCATTCTTTCTGCAACACATTTCTTTTTACTTACTTTGTTCTGTTTTCACATTTCCTCCACCAAAATTTATAGACCTTTTGAATCTCCTTTGCTGGCAAGGACCTCCTCTTGGTTTTAACAACTTCCCATGACTGTTGAGCCAAGTCTGCATAGTTTTACCTCTTCAAGTCCTTATTGAGAAGTTTTTCATTGCATTTGTCCCTCTCAGAAAAAAGTCCACTTTGGCTGTCCCTTCAATTACACCCATTAGATAATGGCTCAATCTGGATTAGATATGGATCACTAGATCATAGGAACTGCCCTCATTCCCAGCTTGCCTGGATGAAGATTTACACTGAGGTTTCTTAAAATGTACTATGCAACACTGCTGCATTTTGTGTTAACCTGACTAAAATCTTATCTTTTAAGTCTAAATATGAAGTCTATGAAACTGAAAATCTGTGACACCTGCCCTTGCAGTTTCAGGCAATTCTCTGCTGTTTGGCAGAGTTGGTCAACCAGCAGCTGAAGAAGCACACCAGAACATGCAAACCTCTTAAACATTAACCATCAGACAGCTTTCTGGTTCTAATCAGCCAAGTAATTTCTCCTTTCCTGAGATTAAGGGTACACTGGCAGGATTACATAAAGTGCTGAAGCCCTGAAGCTGCTCTTACAATTAGCAGACATTTACCTTGATTGCAGGACAGGACAGCATCCCTGTGTTTGTGAATTTTCATCTGTGCCTCTGCCAGATAATGCCATGCTGCTGGACACTGGCTAGTCTTCTGCAAACCTAGTAAGAGTTTAAAAAAAAGCAATTAAAAAAGGCTGCAAAGACGCTGTAGCTGGCAGATGCTGTATTGCCATATAAAGCCAAACACATTATCAATCAAATAATAAGACTTGAAGTTATTTTTTCCTTTGAGTCTTATTTTGAGCTGTTTTAGACATAAAGGCCTCCATGCAGTAAGCCAAAGACTAAGAAGCACGTAAGCTTCTGTTAGGCTTACTTTTGCATATAACATTACACACACAGAAAATAAAAACAGGAAAAAGAAGTGAGGAAATATTCAACACTAGCCTAAGGTGCATTTTTGTTTCAAAAATAAAAATGTCCTTCACTTTGACCAGACATTAACACCAGCAGCCTGTAGATTGCTTTATAAAGTTTTTCTTAGAAATGAGAAAAACGCCAATAGAACTTCAAGACAGTAAAAAAATGACGGCAAGAGTGTTTCACTGAAACTTCTTGATAAACTTGCCTTAAGTAGAGATTCGGTAATAAAAATGTATTTGATTCTTCTGAGATTATATCTATATATATATGTGTATGTATATATACATATATATATATACATGTAAAACTACTAAATAATGCCTTGAAGCTTTAATGCCTAACATGCAAACATTTGGCTTACTGGGGAGACATTATTTCCAAGCTTTAGAAATTTCTAGCGATACCAACTGCCTTATTCTTTGCATTCCCCCCTTCATGAGCAGAGTATTACATGTAAAAGTGAAAACAAATAAATAAAATAATTTGAGAGATGTATCTTTTGCCAAAACCAGGATGTATGTCTTGTCAAAACATCCAGCGATCATGTGAGCTAGAAGAACTTGCTTTCCACGGAAGGCTTTTTCCTCTTAAGCACCTGAAAACTTTATTTCAGATTTTAGGCAAGACATCTTTTTCCACTGTGGATAAGCTGCCATAGAATATTGTAGAATATCTCAAAATCTAATTTCAGAAACAATCTTATTCTAAACTTGGGAGAAAGGATGCAGGATATCACAGCATAGCCTGACTGACTCATGATTGCATAGAACCCGAATGTTTATTTACGCAGCTTTGTCAGTAAGTTGCTTTGAATTTTCCACACCCAACACCATGCGATTAGAAGAGTCCTATTCTCCCACTAGTATACTTCCGAATAATTTTCAAAGAGCTTTGCCATTTCAATACAAGCAAGATTATTACAGATTAGTAAAACAACTCTTCAGTAAATCTGGCTACTGTAAAAAAAAATCCACTGATATTTCCCTTTCTATATCCAATATAAGTGTTCACCTAATGTAAGTGTTAAAGAGGCCTTAAAATGATATAACTTTAAAGGGAAGTCACCTTTGTTCAGGTATAGAAATGCAGTGATTAGATTAAGGAAGCTGCATTACATATTACTTTATAAATTCTGCATTCCTTCATTAATTGGTATTGCTGTAACTACTGCTTCATCTAGGTATATCCCCAATAACACTAAGATTTTAAAAAAGTCTGAACTTGATCACACTAAAATCCTACTTAAAGCTATATTTTGAAGAATTTCAATGCCCAATTGTTGAGTAGTCTTTTAAAATCCAGCTGGTCTTAGAACGGGCAAACTACTACGCAAGTATAAGATTTCAAAAATGTTCAGCATAAACCCATTGATATTCAAGTTATAGACTATTTACAGCTCATATTGCACATTTACCTTCAGTAAGACTCTTAATAGCCTCCTTGTATTTCTTTTCTTGGAGGCATTTTACACCAAAACCAATGATGCCTGGACCACTACTTGCATCCATCTCCAAAAGCTTAGAAATATACTGCAGGGCCTCTTCTGACAAAGTACCTGCTTTCAGAAAAAAAGAAAGAAACAAACAAACCATTATACAGAGTTTCAGATTTAAAAAAAATGCAACAGCACATCTTATCTACATAAATATGAGCCTCACTCTTTGAGCTCAAAGTAAGAAATTTATTTACTAAACTTTTTTCTAAAGGTACTACACACTTATCACCCTCCACCCCCAAAACCTTCCACGTCCAAAACTTGAAAAACACACAGTAATCTAAGTACCCAGTTACCACCAAAGAAAATAAACTGTCAGTCTGACACCTGAATTTTTAACCACTTGTGTTAAACTACTACAGGTATATTTCCTTATAAATAGAAACTAATTCCTTCACGGGCTTTCATGTAAGCCCAGCTAAATGCCCACATGTCAAAATCTGCCACTGATAAATCAAAATAATTTCCTTCCACAGTAGGTCTTGTGTGCCTACGAATTTGCTGGGATAGGCCTGCTGAAACAGTCTTGCTTTGAAACCACATAATTTAATATCTTAGCTTAATTTTAACTGATGCCACTAACTCTTTATGACTGTGTTTAGCCGTGATTTTAGACTTGGCAGTCCTTGCTTAAAGCAACTGCTGTGACTTGCAGTAACAGTCTCTGACCTACTATTTTCTTCAAAAAAATAAGGACTCCTTTGACATAAGGGTTGTCTTTGATTTGCATTTGGTAAAGGTGACTAATAATGCATCTGAGTTACCATCCCACAAGTTTGGGGCCTGAAGGACTATGACATGGTTGGAATGGCTCAGACAAAAACAAACAGCCTCATTAAAACTGGAGCACCATCCTTTCCACCCCAATACGGCTGTGAGATGGTGAGATGTTGTCAGAGCATTGGTGTATAAGAACTGTGCCAAGCAGATGCTCCTTTTCCTTTGAAAATTAGTTTCTGCATGTTTCAACTGTAAAGCATCCTCACGTGGAAATAAGAGTCTAGGACTCATTTATCTTCATCCTTTTTCAATCAAAGTGAAAAATTCTCTCTCACTGTTTCATGAAGCCTACTGTCAAAACTGGAAAAGGCATTCTTCTACCTAAGCTGAAAGTTATTTCTCTTTACATAAATCAGACTGTTTTTTTTCCCTGATTTTCTTTCCTTGTTTCAAAAAGAAATAGAATCAACTTCTGACACCTTGAACAATAAAATGAAAGATCAAAATTCAGTGGTTATATTTGAAAATGCTGAGAAAGCACCCAACACTATTGCAATGTTTTTCATGAACCAAAAAATAGCAATTGTATACTTTCAGATCCCTGCACTATTGAACATACCACGGTATTTTTGTTCCCCTCACTGATTCTCCTTTTCTACTTAGAACATATATCTAAACAGATCTGTTTATTCCCTATTCACCATGCATTCTTTTGAAGAAAGTTCCACAAATGTTTGGGTCTTTTTGCCAAAAGAGATTTTCTTTGTCAATAATAACTTCAGTGTAGCCCATCTTCAGCCTTAGAGCACTGGTTAACATTCTCCACTCTCTGTTCCAAGCTTAAGAAGTTAAATTTCATTTATGCTGCTTCTGAGTTTTTAAGGCCTTTTTTTTTTTTGCAACTTTGCACATTGCCAGAGTTGGACTTAACATGGAGAAGTTTTTTGCCAATTTACAGTCACCACTCAGTTACAGAGCTAAGAAACAGCAAATCGTAGGACCAAACACTGCATTTCTGTACCGGCACAAACAAAGCATAAAAGTAAATAGTGCACTTGCATTGGGTTGTGAAGGGTAAAAACTTGTAAAAAGATTGTAACAAAACTATGGAACAAATAACTTAAGCCCCAAAAATATCTAAATCCATCCTACTCACCCGACTGAACGAAGTGCAAGCAAAGTACTTCTAAAGGATAACTCGCAGAAGGATACAAAGCCATCATATCATTACAGGCCTTTTCCAATCTAGCTGATTCATGAGGAAACTTGAAAGGAAAAAAAAATAAGTTATTTGTGTGAATTATCAGATATGGAATATTACATCTCTTCACTGAAGCAGATAGGTTAACATAACCTTACTTTTGACAAGCACTGAATAAAGTCCTTGTAAAGATTTTGGTGGTCTTCGCCAGGAACAGGGTCAGCAGAGTTCACCGCATTTTCAAATGCAGTCAAAAGCTGAAATAAGAAATAATTAGGAGAGAAAGAAACAGTGACTCTAAGAAAAGGTTATCTTCATAGCATAGACTATTTCAGGCAGAAGGGACCTACAACACCCATCTAGTGCGCCTGCCTGACCACCCCAAGGCTGACCAAAAGTTAAATCATGTTATTAGGGACACTGACCAAATATCTCTCAACCACTGGCCAGCTTGGGCTATCAACCACCTCTCCAGGAAGCCCGTTGCAGGGTTTGGCCACCCTCTCGGCAAAGAAATGCTTCCTCATTCCCAGTCTGAACTCTCCTGTTGCAAATTCGAGCTATTCCCAAATGTCCTGTCACTGGACTCCAGGAAAAACAGCTCAGCACCTCCCTCTCCATGTCCCCTCCTTAGGAAGCTGTAGAGCCGTGAGGTTGCCCCGCAGCCTCCTTTGCTCCAAACTCGACAAACCCAGAGGCCTCAGCTGCTGCTTATAGGACCTGCCTTCCAGCTCTTCCATAGTTAAGTGGATATTTACATCTTATTATCTAGATCCTACCAATTAAATTTACACTAGTACTGTGAACAGAGAAAGTCTCAAAGTTCCTTATCACAAAGTAGTACTCAAATAGAATCCAAAGCACATTAACTGCCTGCTACAAGATGAAGCAGTAATACACTGTTTCATACCATAAGACGGGCACAAGGAAGACGAAATTTGTGAGAACATAGACTCTTCTTCAAACCTAATCAAAATTCAAAGAAGGAATTGGTAGCACAAAACCTAGGTTACTGTCCTCTAGGATTAGGTGTCAGCCCTTCCCTCTGCTCTTGTCTGGAAATCTAGTCCTCATTTCTTGACTCCTTATACATTGGATAACAGATACCACAGAGTACACCACCAATAAGCATGCCAAACAAAAAGTTGCCCACGGTTTGTCACAAGCAAAACACTAAATAGGAGGTTGCCTTCAACGCCACATCCTTCTAGGTTCAGCTGCTTTACTCAAAACTGCAATAAACTGAACTGTAGATTTCCATGTGAAAACTATTCCTGATATTTTTGTAATTTTATTTATTTTTGAAACTTCTTGTCCCCAAAAAGGCGAGCAGTATAGCCTACAGCACCTCTTTTCTGTAAGAGCTCATAACGTAAGGCATTTGTCTTCTCAAAAAGTAGAGATCCAGATACAATTTTCTGCTGTCTGAAAGTATTTCAGTTTCTATTTTCTACCTTCTGGAGCACTACTGTCAACCAGAATGGTGATTTCCACCTTTCATGCTGAAGTAGGTTCATCTTGCAAGAGCAGACAAGCCAGATAAAACAAAATTAACTTTAGCCATAGAGAACACAGGATTAGTGTAATTCATTATCTTTCTGTTTGCTCCAATTAGTTTTGACATTCTCCCAAGAAGAGAGAGCTTAAAATCTACAGGAGAAAGGAAAATTTGGACCCAAACAATGCTAAGCACTATGTACAAAGGAAAAACAGTGTTAAGTTAATTCTTTGACCCTCTGGGGAAGTTTCTTGTTTTGAATAATGCCTACATTCTAGACTCTGTGAAAGCTTATGAGTGATGCTTCTCATAACATGCAGAGGTAGAACTGTGCTGCAGCACTACACTGTGCTACAGGGCAAAGTGGGGCTCCAGCAGAATTTAGGAGGCAGTTAATGAGGGAGTTCCAGGAAGACTGCTTGGATTTAGGTGTTTATTCCACATAAGGCCCACCACAGGCAGCTGCAGCCTCACCGTTTCTGTCAGAAGTTAAAATCACACACCTTTTCCTGAGAAGTTTAGTACTACTGCAGATTAACGAGACATGAAATTGCAAGATTTGTAGGGGTTTTAAGGCTTCATTTCAAGTCCAGCTGCAGTATGCATATGTATGTATGTAGATGAGGAGGGATAAACATTACCGACTGTTCGGTCTTATTATCCTGGGTCTGTGTACTGTCTTTCAGCAACTGGATCATCTTCTTCCAAAGCTGATGAAGCTCTGCCTTTTCTATACCTTCCTCCTGTTTCATCTGGATCAGCTTCTGCCATGCTTCAGCCACCTGTCAACAGGAAGCAAATAAGTTGCCAATCTTTAAAGAACTGGATACAAGCTTTCCAATTACTGGGCACTCAACCACATCAGGGGAGACAACAAAGTAACTGTTAAAGTAATGACCCAGATTTACCTGCTTTCTGATTAAAGCAATAACAAATCCCAAAGCATTGAGAGGGACCTGTCTGCCTTACAAGGTACAGTAAATAAAAGAGGCAACACCAAAAGTGTGAATTCTGACTCTGGCTCCTGGAGGAAATAGTAAAAACAGACCTAAACAGTCCTCTGATAAGCTCTGAAGAAAAAAGGGAAATCTGGTTGGAAGAACAGCAGCAGTACATGTTGAAATTCCAGAGTGGAAAAATCAACAAAACTGAAAAAGAGTAAATAGGACCCTGCAGCCTAACTTGCAGTTTCCTGTTACACAGAGAGCAAGTCTGCTTTCATATGCTATTAATATTGAATTTAATTTCAGAAACTGGTATATAAAGATGCTTTGGAGCTAATTAATAGTAATGAGCCTGATGCTAAGTGATATGTAAAATTTTTGATTTTCCATTGTTGGAGAAATGGTGAGAAGATGTCATAAGACCATCCACCACATTGTAAGAAAGAAACCCTTTCAAAGGAAGAGTAAACAGCGTAACTACAACAATATGTATCCTTTAACATTACTAAAGAGACTATAAGCAACGTTTCTGTCAAACCCTTCAAGAATTTAACAGCTCCACCTCGTGGTAAGCGACCAGAGCCACAACTACTTTGCAATGATGCTGACAGGGACACTCTGGGAGTGCTTGCTGGGCTGATGCTTGGGTTGCCCTGAAGCAGCTTTACAGGTCCTGACAGTTATGTATGGAATACAACACACAGAATAATAGAATCACAAAATGTTTGGGTTGGCATGAGCCCTCCCAGCTCTCCCAGTGCCCCCCCTGCCATGACAGGGACATCTTCACCAGCTCAGGGTGCTCAGAGCCCCGTCCAGCCTGGCCTGGGGTGTCTCAGGGATGGTTCATCCACCACCTCTCTGGGTACCTGGCACAGGCTCTCACCACCCTCAGGACAACAATTTCTTCCTCATGTCCAGCCTGAATCTCCCTCCTTTAGTTTAAACCATCAGCCCTTGTCCTGTCACAACAGGCCCTGCTCAAAAGTCTGTCCCATCTTTCTCACAGGCCCCTTTTAAGCACTGAAAGGTGCACTAAGGTCTCCCTGGAGCTCCTCTTCTCCAGTTGAACACCCCAACTCTCTCAGCCTGTCTCCAGCAGAGCTGTTCCAGCCTTGGATCATTCCTGTGGCTCCTCTGGCCCTTCTCCAGCAGGTCCATGTCTGTCCCATACAAGGGAAATCAGCCACAGGCAATCGAGTTCAGGTTGTTTACAAATTCCACCCTACCCCTGGCATGAAACATGAGGACAGTCTAGGAAGGGATCACCACACCAGTGAAGGGCTAATCAGACACCTAGAGTTGGCCAAGCCAGGCAGAGGATACCTGACTCACATGTACATGTAAATGTGCATTTGGTATCATGCTTGAATTCTGGAAATAAAACAGAAAATGATGTTCTAATCTTTTGGCCCATATACTAACATCCTTTGCCAAGTTTTGGGAGTTTAACCGATTGCATCCAAGTCTGTTACACAGTGGAAAAAAAAGGAACATAGTTAAAATAATTTCTTCCTAGCAGTTGTCCACACAGGGACCCTGAGTACCCTGTAGCCCAAAATACTGGGGATTCCTTGATGAAAAGTAGTTACTTTTGATCAAAGGGAAATTTCTTAGGAGAGAAAGTAGTCAACCTACCTCTAAATAGTTCTTCTCTTGATGATACAGGTCCACAAGCTTGTTACACACATCATACCATTTTTGCTTGTCAGCACTAGAAGGGAGGAAGGAAGAAAATTCAACACAAACAAGCTAAGTTTTCTATAAAATAGTATAACGGTTTTCAAGTTCTGTCAAATAATTTTAGTAGGTTCAGTTGCCAAACAAATATTTAGAATAAATACTACAGATCACCCTAAAAGTTTTACTTGTTGCTGCTGCTCTGAGTAAAAAAAAAAATAAAAAATACTTCAAGCCATTGTACTTTTCTTTTTGAACAATTTTCAGATTAAGGAAACAAGTTGAACACTCCAGTCAGTTCCAGTAACAGCTGAGAGTCAGACTTGTTTAGAACTGTACCTAGAAGAATCAGATGACATATAACCTGTGATCTTAAAGCAGATAAAAATAAGTCTCCTTATTAATGCAGACAGTGAACTATCAGAGCTAAATGCTTAAAGGCACTGAGTTTAGACAGAGAACATTGAACAACAGAGAATTCTCTAAACTACTAACCTCAAATACAAGAATTCCAAGAGTTTTTGTGCTATCAAAAGAGACAGGATCAAGAAACCTTATACAGGCACAGCAAATGTGAGTAACAACTGCTGAGCCACTGTTGTGACAAGGTTTAACAACAAAAAAAGTCCTACCCTGTGTATCAGCAATGGCATTCACGGAGCTAGAAATCTTAAGACTAAATTATGGAATAGAATTTCCTTTACCTTTCATAGAGTTCTAAGAGCTTTCGGTAAACATCTGCTAAGTCGCCTTTGGCATCTGTTTGGTTGGGTTTCTCATATAAATTGGCTAACCCCTTTAAAAAAAAAAAAAATTAAAAATAAGTAAGATTTTATGTCAACAGTTATGTGCCATGCAAACACTGCAAGTTCTGCCTGTAAAAATTATTCTATTGCCTTCAATGATGTCATGAAAAAATCTCTGAGCAGTATCTACTTTGATACTTCTGTACAGTCTTCTGAAGCTACTTATTTTAAATTAAAAGCTTTTCTCACTTTCTTAACTAACACCAACAAGTATTTGAAACTTGCATATATTACAAAATCTTGTTTGCATAATAGACAGTACACAAATCACACTAAGTCATATGATAAAAGATCTATACCCAAGTATCATACTGTCTTGTACAGTAACAGAAATCCAGAATATGACTGCAAAACTGAGGAAATTTCAATATACCTTGAAATCAGACACCAACAGTTATACTTTAAAATGTATTTGTATTTAAAATACTAAGAACCTTACTAACTTAGAAAAATATCAATTGATGGTACCGGAGACAGACTTAACATACAACCTCATGCTTCAGAAGTCTCCAAATAACACAACCACATATTGCAAATAAATACTGTTACAGGTTGCCATGCACACACCAGCCAGCACATAGCTATTTTTAATGTATACTGTTGTTTTTAAGTAACAACAACATAATTCAGTAACAAACCCCTCAATGCTGGAAAAAGAAGATACTGGGTAAAACATTTTTTCTCCTATGAGAGAACCATTGTCAAATGTTTCTTGAGCTACAAGCATGGAAGTCCCTAAGCATGGATGAATTCACTGTATTCATGTTATCCCTTGCACGTTTCACTGCTATCTATCTGGTCTGCACAAGAAACACAAAATTAAATACACTGAAACTGAAGTTCACCCTGCTATACATATGCAGCCACCCACAGCTTCACTTTGGACACACAAATAATTTGAACCTCAGCCACTCCAAAGCTTCAGTAGAACTAAGGGCCTCAGGAAAACATGATGTAAGTCCCAGTACTGCTGTATTCCCTTATTTAACTCCATAGTGACATTTTTAGGGAAAGAAAAAGTGAATCTGGACGTTCACGCACCTGCCACGCCAGTAACTGGTTTGGTTCAAGTTCAATAGCCTTCTTATATGCTCCTTTGGCCTGATCAGGCTGCTCCAACTCAGCAGCTGCCAGGCCAATAAATACCCAGGCATTGTAGTTATTTTTTTCTTGCTTCAAGACTGCCTAGAAATACACAATTTTAAGTTAAACTGATGAATGAAATGCATTGACTTTACCCTTACAGTTTGGTGGACTATTCCATATGGTAACACTAGAAGTTAAGAAGTTAAATTTTTAGGAAAAGGCTAAGATTAATAACTTCAGCTTTTCATACCAGAGAATGCTCCATATCTGAACTCTTCTGCCAGTAACCGTATCTGTAGATCAGCAATTAAAGAACTCCCGCCAAGGATTTTTATCTCTATCATTCTAGACTTAATATTCTTATTGCCACATAAAATGCAAATGCAAAAGCAACAGGAACAAAAGTTTACGTGTGGGCAGCTAACATGATCAATGAAATTAAATTTGAAAAATCAATCTCAGCTCTTACGACAACAAGGTACTCGACATTCCGCATTACCATACAGCTGTAAGGGTATAAGCACAGCAAACAAAATGCACAAAAACATTTTACCTTCCAAGTAAAAAATTAATTACCTTGCAATGTTTTAAGGCTTCCTTATATTCTTTATTTCGTATTGCTTCTCTGGCACTCTTTAATGCTGCCTTCACCTCCTTATTCGACATTGTGGCTATTAACTGAAAAGGACATATAGACAGTTCTTATAAAAGGATATATTGAACTCAAAACATTGTTAATATCCTACTGTACCTGCAGAGTGAGCATTTTAAACATAGAAACACACAGAAACACACCAAAATGCACAGAACATTAAAAACTGCTGAAAGAAACAACATGGTTAAAATTAGTAACTTACACTTATCTTCAAGGTAGGATTAAGTCAATATTCCAAACAGTTAAATGACACAAAGTATCTACCCCTAAATGAAATTTTACTTAAGGTTTAAAATAAATTTAAACAGGAGGAAAGGTGTTACATGGCAGTCACCTTAGACTCCTAGAATTATAGAACCATCCTGTGCTGGAAGGACCCACAGGATCATGGAGTCCAACTGCTGTCCCTGCAGTGACATCCCCACAGGTCACCCCGTGTGTCTGAGGACGTTGTCCAGTCTCTTCTTGAACACTGTCAGGTTGGGCTGTGACACCTCCCTGGGAGCCTGTTCAGTGTCCAGCACCTCTGGGTGAAGAACCTTTTCCTCATGTCCCACTGACCCTCCCTGGCACATCTCCTGCCGTTCCCTGGGCTCTGTCACTGTCACAGAGCAGAGCTCACCCTGCCCCTCCTGCTCCTGCTGAGGAACCTGCAGCCCATGAGCTCTGCCCTCAGGCTGCTCTGCTCCAGCTGAACAAACCCGGGGACTTCAGCTGCTCTTCACATGGCTTCCCCTCCAAACCCTTCACCAACTTCGTAGCCTCCTCTGAACACCCTCCAGTAGCTTTATCTCCTTTTATCCTGCGTCCCCAGCCCTGCACACAGCGAATGCTCCAGGTGAGGCAAGAGCAGAGAGGAACAATGCCCCCCCGCCCGGCTGGCCGTGCTGTGCTGGATGCACTAGGACACGGGTACCTCTTGGCTCCAGGGACACTGGTGGCTCATGTTCAACTTGCTGTCAACCAGAACCCCCAGATCCCTTTCCGCAGAGCTGCTCTCCAGCACCTCATTCCTCAGTCTGCCCGTACAGCCAGGGTTGCCGTGTCCCAAGTGCAAAATCCGGCACTCAAACTTCATGCAGCCAGTGATTGCTAGGAAGGCACCCTGCCTATATTTCATTTTAAAAGAGGAATTACTAAGCAGCAAACTGTGCCTAAGAGGCATATTACCCTGGACAATGTGCTCAGGTTCTGGTGTGGAGTCTGCAGAAGGACCACGGCCATGGCCCGCTTGTGGCACTTGTTCATGGGCCACGGTGCTCCTCACCCTTCTCAACACCTACAGCAGACACCGTTTCCTTACACCCAAAAGTGATAAGCATCAAAGGACACATTACAGAGGTATTTGCGCTCCTGAAATCTGCCATAATCGTGCATTATTTTGATGCATATGGTAAATTTTTTGCCTCAAATCCGCTTTAGAAACACCACAGTCAAAACTAAGGTTGAGAAACAACACTGATGGTGCAGGCACTGAAAAAGGCTGAAAAAGTGAGAAACTTAAGAACAAAAAAAAAACCTTTTAGCAGATGAAGAGATGAAGAGAGTTGAAGAGTTGAAGCAGATGAAGAGAGGATGAAAGGCCTAGGGAGAAATTAGAAAGGAAAGGACAAAGGAAGATGGTGTATTCCAAAGATTCCCTCAGAGAGAGAAAGAAAAATGAAATCTGTCAAACTTACATGGCTCAACAGCTCCTGGAGACAAATTCTCTTCCTGAGAGGGTAAAGACTCCTCGATCACCACAAACACACCGTTCCGCTGACATTTCGGAGCCTGAGCTCCATTTTCACCTACAGAGAAACGAAGACACCACGTCAGCGCACAACCGGGCGCCCTGGAAGAGCCCGGCCCCGGAGCGAGGGGCGCCCGCGGCCCGCCTGAGGGAGCGGCCCAGCGCCGGCAGCCACCCCCGCGGGGACGGACACAGCGGGGGAAGGACACGACGGACCGACCCGACCCAATCCGTTCCGATTCCACCCGACCCGACCCGATCCGACCCGACAAGACCCGACCCGACCCGACCCGATCCGATCCGATCCGATCCGATTCGATCCGATCCGATCCGATCCGATCCGATCCGATCCGATCCGATCCGATCCGATCCAGCCCGATCCGCCACCTCCGGCCTCACCGGCCGCTTCCCCTCACCCGCCGCCGCCACCGCCCGCGCACGCGCCCTTCCCGCCCCCGGCCGCACCGCCCCGCCGGCCGCCATCTTGCGCCGGGCGCTGTGGGAGATGTAGTTCCCGCCTCCGGGGGGCTGTAGTTCTCCGCGATTCGGCTGTCGGGACTGCCGCTCCTCTCTCTCTCTCTCTGGGAGAAGGGAGTTCCCGGCGGTGGGACGATGCGGTCCGGCGGGCCGCTGGGGCGCGCCGGGCTGGCGCTGCTCCTCATGGCCGCCGCTGCCCCCGGGGAGCAGCCTCGGCCCAGCGTGGTGCTGGTGGCCTGCGACTCCATGGTGAGTGCCCGGGACAGCGCGGGGAGCCCGGGACAGCGGGGCTGCGGCGGGCGGGGCGCCGCACCTCATAAAATAGAGCCGTAGAATCGTTTCGGTTGGAAGGGACCCTCGGCTGAAGGAGCTGGGGCTCTTTAGTTTGGAGAGACTGAGGGCGGACCTCATGAATGTTTATAAATATATAAAGGAAAGGGGGAGTGTCAGGAGGATGGAGCCAGGCTCTTCTCGGTGACAACCAGTGATAAGACAAGGGGCAATGGGTGTAAACTGGAACACAGGAGGTTCCACTGAAAGAGAAGAAGCAACTTGTTGGGGGTGAGGGTGGCAGAGCCTGGCCCAGGCTGCCCAGGGGGTTGTGGAGTCTCCTTCTGTGCAGACATTCCAACCCGCCTGGACACCTTCCTGTGTAACCTCATCTGGGTGTTCCTGCTCCGTGGGGGGATTGCACTGGATGAGCTTTCCAGGGCCCTTCAACCCCTCACACTCTGGGATTCTGGGATTCTGCGTGAGTCCAGCCATAACCTAAATCTAACACTAAACCATCCCCTCATTTAGTAGCTAATGTTTTGTTTTTGTAACAGCACTTTTGGGTACCTGAATACTATGCTAAACTACTAACCTCGATTTTTAACCTAAAAAAAGAAAAAAAAAAAGTTGCAGAAGTCGTGGAGGAGAATTGGGCCTTTTCTGTTGACCACTGTTGGCTGCAGGTGTTGCAGTTTGCAGTGCATCTCATCAATTTGCCAAGCACATTTCTCAGATGTAAGAGTTTCACCAGGTTTCAGGAAGTGGATCAGACCAGCAGCAGAACACCAAACAGTGACCATGACTTTTTGGGTGCAAGTTTGGCTTTGGGAAGTGATTTGGAGGTTCTTCTCAGTCCAGCGACTGAGCTGGTCATTGCTGATTGTCGTATAAAATCCACTGTTCATTGCACATCACGATCTGATCAAGAGATGGTTTGTTGTTGCTTAGAATAAGACAAGACGACACTTCAAAATGATGACTTTTTTTGCTTTTCAGTCAGCTCATGAGGCACCCATGTCTCTAGATGGTGTGAGAAGCTGCAGGAAAATCTTAGTAAGGCTTCTGTATGTTGTCCTGCAAACAGAAAGATTCTCATGACTGTTTTACAGGGATTACTGAGGTAACTCTTACAGAAATGAAAGCTGAACCCCAGATGTTTGTGATGTGCTTCACAAAAATGATTAAGAACAAGGTGCTGTTTCTGAAAGGTACCTGTATTACAATAGGTACTTACGTAGAGTGTACAAAGAAAAATATACTGAAGAATAATTATGTTGCATAAATTTTTTATTAGATGGATTTGAAGGCAGAAATAGGTTAACCATTTTGATTGCAGAGAACAGGTAGAGCTGGATAGAGTTGAAACTAACAGATTTTCTGCTGGAAAATTGTTCTCTTCTGCATGCAGTCCCTGTGTTGAACTCTACAGAGTGACGAAAATGATGTTAGTCTCTGACTGTGGGCTTAATATATAAACAATGGCTGAGTTGCTAGTGAGGAAATTAAGTGATCATGCTGTAAGGTTAAAACATTTTAAACAATGACAGAATAATTCTAATCTTAAAACATTTCAGTAGTTTATAAGAATTGTTTCCTACTGTGGAGCACAATTAGGCTGTTCTTAACTCTCTTTACTGGGTTCTGAAATGTTGCAATCTCTGATTGTATGTGGTATTCTTCGTAAATTTTCATTTGGACAATGAGTGCTTTCCACAGGGAATTGTGGGTAATGGAAGCAGTAGTAACATGGACTCTTAAGTTCTTAATTTTTTTTTTTTTAGTCCTCCCTCTCTCAAATTATTACAGAACATTAAACTAGTAAAACTGAAGAGGAAATTCAGAAACACATCTGCTAATGTGCAGAAACAGCCTAGTATTAAATTGATAGGAAGTCTTATATTGTCTGATCTGTGTTCTTAAATGCAGAAAAAAGAAATAAGCTATTCTTTCCATATAGGAGAATATCATGTTAAACACAATATTTGTTTCAAACAGTTACTTTCAAATCAAATACACTTAAAAAAAATGTATTGTTTAATTAAAAGCTGTATAGGCTAGCAGTTCTCAAACTCATCTACCTGCATCCATGTACATGTTATGTTCTAAGCTATTAGAATTTTCTGTTACCCTTTGGAGTTTTCACTGTTACTCAGATACCCAAGAAGTGTTTTTATCTGTTTCATAGGTACCATTATTTAAAGGTGAAATTTCACAGAAAGCCTCGATCCTGCATCCCTTGAAACTGTACATGTTCCCTGTAGTTTGAAATAGATTATCAAAGGTCTCCATCTGAAGCAGTCATGGAGTTTTTATTAGTTGAATAAAACTAAGTATTCGGTCTTAAGAGGAAGCAACTGCCCTGATTCACTGCTGGTCATATGTGCTTATTTTTGGTTCTGATTCAGCAGGAGCAAAGTGGTCATTCAGTTGAATATTTTCTGTTGAAGAGGTAAAATCTCACTAAATAATTTGTTTCAAGATTCCTCACCCAACAAAATATTACAGTAAAAGCCACAGTGGAATTTTGTACTTAATGTCATGTAATGATGACTGTTACCAGACACCAAGAACCCATTGTGCCAGATGAGTCTTGCCCGATGTATGGCACGGAAAGCATTTTTTGTAGGCCGCTGATGCTGGTAGGCTGTGTGTGATGCAAAGGAGTTACTGCAGAGTTACAAACAATCACATACCAGCTGTTTTGCTATGGCTTCTCATACAGTAACTATTCTCACTTAATAAAAATAGTTTAAAGAAATTTGGTAAGATGGTCCATTGCCTATATACAGATTAGAGTGAGGAATTTGAATGCTGGCATTTATTTTGCAGAGGCTGATGTGATAATTTGTACATGGTCTTTGGAACAAATGAGCTGGTAGCTGGTGAATTTGTAACTGAAATTTGCTGCACTCTCCTGACTTTTTGTGTCTGCCTGCTTATATGCTCTTGTGAACTAAATGCTCTGCAAAACAGAGCTTCTAAAATACTTAAGCTTTAAGGTGTTTGTGCTTCTCTCTCAAATCTAGAAGAGTGTTACTCAGGTCCCTGCATCTGAGTAATGACTTTAACTGAAAGATATGTTAAAACTATGCATATCCACTGTCAACTGTTCCTTCACCAAAGAGCTGACCAGTGAGGCTGGGGCTGAGTTGTGACATCTTACCAAATCAAGGAAAAACATATAAGACAGAGACGTGAAACAGGATAGTTTACATGAAACCTGGTTTTACATCTTCATGATTTTGTACAGTAGAAGTACCAATTCAGGATTGGGTGTCTTTGTTTAAAGTTACTGGTTAAAAACTCTAGCTAAAGAAAAAGGTAACATGAAGGATCGATAAAGTATCAAAAGGGAACTATGCAAATGGAATTTCAGTGGGGCAATAGGCTTCTTTCAGCTTGCTGATTACGTTTCTAGTCCATAGCTTAAAATAAAATTCACAGAGATGTGGTGTGGTTACATCTTTAAAAAGAGGAAAAGGCTGAGGGATCAGTTCTGGTTTCACATAAATATAGAGCCATAGAATTGCTCTGGTTGGAAGAGACTGTCAAGATCATCGAGTCATACCATAACCTAACTCTATCACAACCCCATGTCCCTGAGAACCTCATCTCTGTGTGTTCAACCCCTCCAGGGCTGGTGACTCCAGCACTGCCCTGGGCAGCCTGTTCCAATGCCCCACAGCCCTTTGGGGAAGAAATTGTTCCCCAGATCCAACCTCAGCCTCCCCTGGCGCAACTTGATGCTGTTTCTTCTTGCCCTATCACTGGCTACTTGTGGGAAGAGACCAACAATGTACCAGTGCACATGACTGCATTGGGACTGACTCCTTTTCAACTTTCCCCATACCTATCCCTGTTGAATGTGTCATCGTAGGACCCTTCTCCTGCAAGAACTGGAGCTTAGAATATCTATAGCTGTAAGGAAGTAATTTTACTATGAAGAAGTCCAGTTAACTTTTACATTATACTTTTTCTTAAGTAATCCATTTTATATTGATTTAATTAAAACTTCTCAACACTTTGTTTTCCATACCTGAGTAGAACTGGTAACATTTGAGTAGTATAAGTTCAAGGTAACAAATCTAAGAATTAATGCAGACAATAGTTTGGGATAATGCTGCTTACACACTGTTTTTCTGTCTTTGATTGCAGGATGGGCGCTTGACATTTTATCCAGGAAATCAGACTGTGGATTTGCCTTTCATAAATTTTATGAAAAGACATGGCACTGTCTTTCTCAATGCCTATACCAATTCTCCAATTTGTTGCCCCTCCCGTGCAGGTAGGACCAAGCAAAACTTCAGATAAATACTTGTGCATGTCAATTTAAATGTGTGGTAATGATAGGAAATTTAAAAGCATTGAATTTTGGGGGATTTATTTTGTTTTTCAGTAAGACTAATTTTTTTTTTTTTAATTTGTGTTTGAATTTATACAGTATTGTCATATATGATCTGTTTCTCTTTTCTGATTCTCATGCTTCTTCCTTTTTTTTTTTTTTTTGTTCTTCTTTTTTCCAGCTATGTGTGAGCTCCCAAATCTTTTTGCAAACTTAACTGAAGCTTCAACGTTTTTTAAAAATCTTCAGGATTTGTAGAGAAATCATCAGTTTGTCTGCTGCAGTGCTGAACCTGCATTCAGGACTACGCTACCTTCCCAATACAAATTAATAAATCTCTTTCCCATTGTCAGGAAAAAACATTAAATAAAAACAGCTGAATAAATCGGTGGCTGTTAGCACTGCCTTGCAATGACACTAATTCCAGACATCCTGTTAAATACATAATATATCCATAATGTAGTTTTAATTGAATACTTCATTGTTTTTCTTTATGTGCTGCAATCATTGTCCTGTGTGCAATTTCACAATCACAGAATCTTGCAGAATTTGCTGCAAAATTAGGAGACTATATTCTTGAATCAAATGTTACATCTTGAAATATTTCTCATCTTTTTCACTATTGCAAAGACCCTCCAGAGATGATGTAAATGAAATTTCATCTATAGGTGAAAGTGAGCCCAGCCCTTTCCTTGCAAGGAGCTGAGGGTGCATCTATTGTGGAGGTCTTGGGGATGATGCTGTAAAAAATGATGGGAAGGAGGACTTTAAGGTGGGAAAGTAGAAGTAATGCCACAGTATGGGGTTGGGGCTGACACTCTGTGCTTACATGATATATCCATCGCTTAAAGAGCAGATTAGTTTTTGTTTAAGACTTCTTTTGACTCTAATTTAGTGTTGTGAAGAGTGAACAATTCTCAACAAGCTGCAAAGAAACACCAGAATTCACTAATAAAACCTTTTTATATAGTTTCTTTGCAATACTTCTTCTGGTTTCATTCCTTCTTGGCCTCCTCTTTTATAATCTTGCTTTATCTCTACAGCTGATAGTAAAGTAAATGACCTAAAAAGAATATTAAAATATATTAGAATAATATACTCTAATTCCCTTCACAAACATACTTAACTGTAAATTCACATTAAAATCTAACTAAAGTGGTGGAGGCTATGCTCTGGAACACAAGCAAATATATGAGTGTTGTATCAGGATCTGTATTACCATGGCTGTTTCTTTCTGCAATCTGTAAGAATATTTCCTGATCTACAGAAAGGCTTAATTTAGTAATTTCATAGCTCCTGGAAAGATGACACCTTGCTCTGCAATTCTGGACATTATTTTAGTAAAAATTGTTATTCATATTGATGATGGAAATAAGATTTGGAAGAGTAATACCTTGTATTACCTACTTTATTGAATGACAGTGTGACCTTTTCACCTCTAGAATAATAAGATTGATTTGTTTTCAAGTATATTCAACTTACATTTAGGTAGGAAGTACCACTTACTTGTCAAACAAACACTTTTTTTTTTTTCTTCCAGCTATGTGGAGTGGTCTTTTCACTCATTTAACAGAATCTTGGAATAACTTCAAAGGTCTAGATCCAAATTATACCACGTGGATGGATCTCATGGAGAAATATGGCTACCGCACACAGAAGTATGGGAAATTAGACTATACTTCTGGACATCATTCAGTGAGGTAAACAGATAGATTCACTTTCTGTGGAGAGGAGTGAATAAATCACGGAATGGTCTGGCAAGTGGTTTCTGTCTCTGAAATTGTAGGAGCTTTAATTTAAAAGAAACTGTGTTAGGAAACTAATAGGGATCTGTCCTGCAACTTTATGCAGAAGCAAGCATATCTCTTGCAGATGCACTTTGGGTTTTACCTGTAGCTGGAAGATGAATGTGTTTTTGCCCAGCATGAATTAAGGTTATATTTGATCATTGGTGTTGCTCCCTAAATGAAATTCATAAACCATATTTGCCTTGCCTTGAAACTTCCTGGCTTGATCATACTAGCAGTGTAGGAAAAGCATAAACATATTTGACAGGACTCTGATATTAAATCTCAAATCGTGAAACTTGAGGGGTTTTTTTATTTTTTATTTTGAAGGCCATGTGTTTTCACATACTTATGTTGTACTTCTATTCTTTAAAGCTTTATTTAAAAAAATTTGACTAGAATTACAGCAATTTGTGAAAATTACTTTAATGTGTAGAGACTTAACTGTGTTATGTTAAAAAAATAATAAACATAAAATGCCTGGACAGTTGGGACAAAATACATTGTCTTCCTTCTGTGTAGTTTTTATGAAGATGCACTATCTCCCTTATTCATAATGATGTCCATTATTGAAATTATAGTAACGAGTAGCTTTTCTTTCATGTTAAACAGGTTAGAGTTACTAAAAATTTCCTCACTTACTTCACATGAGCAATTGGAAGTCGAAAGGTCACATTAGCAGTTAATAGTATGTTGCACTTCCACGCTGCTTTCCGTCTACAAAAAACTTAATAAATAGTATCCACTTCAGTTTCTGGCCAAAATAATATTTACCTCCCCAGTTTAAGACTATCAAAAAGGATAAGACAGCTTTTTTTTTTTTTCCCTTTTTCCATATTCCTGTTCTACACTGAAAATAAAGCATTATTCAAATACAGACTTACAGCAAAATTTTCATGTTTACTTACTTTACCAAACAGTGTACATATTTGTGTACTACTGATGCTTCTGTCTTGTCTGTGTCTGCAGCTCTTCTTAGTAACTTAGCATCTAAATATGGACAGATGGGTGTTCAACGTCTAGTCTTTTGCTTAGACTTTTTTTTCTGAAGACTGCTATTCTGCATCATTCTTAAAACTTTTTTCTTCCCCAGTAAGAAACATACTGAAAAGTAGTAGTATTATGATTCTTTGTCCTTGCTTTTATGAATGTTGGGAAAAATTTCCTCTCTGTCAAGAAACGACTGAACATTAAGATGGATGCTTGCAGATGTTTGTATTATTGTAGTGTACAGATGGTTTCTCGTGACTGCCTCAGACAGTCATGCTTTTCAGAAGAGTGTAGTCTTAACAGCAGACTGTAAGGTGCCAGTAACAGACCATTCTTTGAGAAGGCAAAGGGTCAGATTTTCTTCTCTATAATGAAGCAATACAGAAATTATTCTGTGGGTGCATCACTCATATACATTTCTAGAATAGATTTTCAGTACATTAAAATTATTCTGAAAAATGAAAAGTACCTGCAGTATTATACAGATCCTTATACTTTTCTTCTGAATCCTTCTTTGTGCAGAGAACATTCTGAGTTGTCTAAATATTATGTAGTATGCAGTCACCCTGCCCTTCACTAAGATAGAAGAAATGTCTTATAACATTTAAATCTGTTTATCTCTAATCTAAAGTCACTCCAGGTTTAAAGAAGAGCAGCTCTAAGTAATTCCAGAAGTTCCTGGCTGTTCATATGATAACTGGAACACGAAGGTGGCACTGAAAAGAAGTTGGTTGCGTATAAATGTCTGGATTCCAGAAGTCTTGCTTTCATTTGCCTGAGCTGAAGACCGTAGGTGAATTCTGGCTTCAATGCAAAGGTTGTCACATGGGGACTGCAAAGCTGAACAAACAGATAGTCCTTAGTTCTCAAATAAATTTTATTGTGTAGGAATTCATGCAAAAAAAAAAAAAACGCAACCACCCTTTGATGTGAGACCATATTTAAGAAGAACATGATTTTTATGTTGCTTAAGTTTCTAAGTTGGTAAACTCTGCCAACTCACAATCTTATACTCACAAATACTAAGATCACGGTTCAAGTAGTCTGAACAGGATTGCTGGCATGTGTTAGCGCAAGGGATTTAACCTGATGAGGTCTTTCCTATTTTCCTGTTGACTGGCAGTGGTGAAATGGCATTTTGCACGGGTATTTTACACTGTTGGGAGTGAAAGTTGCTATGGTGTGATATTTTGCCCTTCAATTTTGCTTACTTCAGTCTTCAGGAAAACTAGGCAAAAGCCTTTCTGTTTCCTTATTGTACTTACGTTATTGTATTCTGATTTTGTGTGGGAATAACAGGAGAGGAATGACACACGGAGTAAACAATGACCTGGCTGCCATCCTGTTTTCAGGATATTGCTGGCAAGTCATCTGTACAGTGATCCTAACACTGACAGCCCCTTCTTCAGGACTGATCTGTTTTGCTGATGTCATTCTGTTCTTGGCTATTTGATGCACACCATTGCTTTCCTCTCGTACTTATTTTGTCTGGTACTTCAACATTTGAATAGTTCTGTTGATACCATTCTGAATACTTTTGTTATTAATCTCCACAGATGAGAAATAAAACAAGACAATTCAGGGGTTTGGAAACTGTAGCAGCATCAGTATCAGTGGAGTTACAGTTGTGTGCTGTGATTTTTCTCATTCTGCCATGTATAGCTTCATCTACTTCAGTGATAGGGTTTGAGTCTCACAAACAGAAATTATGATGTAACCATATGTTACATCATGTATACATAGCTCTTGGTCCCATGAGGCTGAATTCTTGGACACTTCAGAGATAACAAAAAAATACTGTGAAGTCTACGGTGTTGCAGATTCTAATTATCTTTGTCCTAGACCCTTGTCCTATATTTTCACCTGGTGCAAATTTTTCAAACATGTTTTTCTAACTTTGCCTTCAGTGAGAGTTTGAGATTTGTACTTAACGGGATTAAGGCCTTGTTGTTTCATTTGAATAAGTGCAGCTAGGTGTTGAGAATAAATGAAAATAAACACACCGGCTTTCTATGCCTATACAAAAGGAACTGGAAGATGGCAGTTTACGCAGTTTTTAATTTAAAAAAAACTGAAAACTGCAAATACAATTCCTCGGTTAGAGAAAAATGTACATCTCATTCCTGGCATGGCGTCTGTGTAGACATTTGAGAACCCTAAGTATCCAATTAAGTAACCTACAAATAGTCTTCTCTCTTTAGAAACTTTTCTGAAGCAAATATGTTGTTTCTTTAAACAACAAAACCACCACTGCTGCCTGATCCCATATTTACCTGATAAAAAAGAAATTATAACTTTTGTGCTGCAATATTTAAGTTGTGTGACATAAACTGATTCTGCTTTAACATAAACTATTACGAATAGTGCATTGCTAAGGGGAATCATATCTGTAACTACAGGACTTTGCATATCTTAAAAATATAAATACACAGTGAAACATACAAAGTAGCCATTTGAATGGGACTTACTCATGTTACTCCTAGCTGTGAATTACTGAGATTTGAGGGAGAGGCCTTCTAGGAAGTGGGTACAAAGAAATATACGCTAACATAGAGGTGAATCTTCATCCTTTGGGCTGTTGAATACGTGAAGCTTCTGCTTCCTGTCAAAAAGACTCCATATGTCCTTTTGAGTGCTGATGGCCCTTTTCACCTAAATTTAAAAACAGGTGCAGTTACTGACTGTGAGGTAATTACTTCCACTTAGGTTAATAATGATGCTAGTTCGTTAAGCTTTATCTACAATTTTGTATTGTTGTATTCCCACCCTTTTTTATTGGCTTTTTTTCCATTGTGTGTTTTTTACAATTGCTGGAGTACTATCTTCTGGCAAAAGAGATATGATCTCCCTTTCATTCCCATTGAAAGTGATAAAAATTGGAATTAATTTTCTGAAGCTTTTAAATAATTATATGTCAAGTCCTTGCTCTTTACTTTTAAATTCAAGGATTGAAATTAGTATTGCTCCCTTTTTCATCTCTCCACCTGGCTTTTTGAAAATTCTTATTTTGGCATATATTTTTCTCCTCTTCTGCCTGAGAATTAGCTTTCCTCTTAGGTGTGTTGAAACATCTCCTTTTTGCTCCAGAATGTGGAAAGGGTCTGAAGTGGAATTTTTTTGTTACTTCCTTTGAGATTGGAGGGTTTTGATCTTTAACCTGGTCCTAACCTGCATCTGATTTTATAGTCAGGCAGGTTTATGGCCTACATAGTAAATTTTTCTGCATAAGTCAGCATTATGACATCAGATGCAATTTGACACATAGCCACACATACACTCCCATTTAGCATCATTTCATATTAATGTTTATGAAATGTGATTTCCTTATAGACTAGCTAGCTACCTTAATTTGTTCTAAGTAATTTGTTTAACTCTGTTTACCTTGAAAGTGTGATCCTAAACAAGGAGTTAAAACAATTTAAAAAATTGTTTTTACAGGTAATTCTGAATAATTTTTCTAGAGGTTAAAAGTACACTGATAAAATTCTTGTGGGACGAAACTTGTTAGGTGCTTTGCAAACAATGAAAATACATGATCAAATCTTGAGCAGTTACATATTTTCTTTTATCATTTTTTTTTTTTTTTTATGTTTAAATGGCCATTAACAAAATCGATTAGTCAAGGTCTTAAATGGGCCATTTCGTCCCAACCCTTGTTTATGGAAGTTGTGGTGTTATTCACTCTGGCAAAGAAACAAGGACATCTGCAGCTCAGATTTTTTTCAGTGTTTTAGGGAGGCAATAATTGTCATTATATTAGAAAATCAGTTCCGATAGTATTTTCTCATTAAGTTGTTGTCTTTTTTTTCCCTTTCTTACTTTCTCTGTGCCTTTCTCCTCTGTCATTCCCTTTTGTCAGTAGCATTTATCAAGTACATCAAAACCTATTGTACAAGATAAATCATTCTTACAGTTTTTTGTTCTGGTAGTGTTTAAAAATGCTGTAATATGACAATTCAAAACCAGAGTGTTGCTTCTAAAGGCAGCCTCTTCAGGCAAGTTTTTTTTCCACAGCAGTTTTTCAAATTACAAAAATCAAAGACCCACTTAACCAGAAAAATAGTATGTGAATCCGTATCAGAATGAGAAGTATGGTCAGCCAGAAGGAAATGGTATTTCTAAATACTGTTTTTCAGATGTGAGAAGAACCATTCTGACATGAAGTTATAATAAATAAGAAGGAAGATTCAGAAGCAGAAAAAAATGGCTAAAACTTTGAGTGTAAAATTAAATGCACAATAGCTATTGATCAATTGAATAACAATTCTCCTTTATGTAGAAATTACAAATAGATGGCAGCTACAGGTGTAGGGGAGGTTCTTCAGGAATGCTTGACTCTTCTTACTTGGAAGAAAAGATTTTCCACTGAGTATGTATCTTGTCTGTATATTTTCAGTAACCGTGTGGAAGCCTGGACTCGGGATGTTGACTTCCTACTCCGGCAAGAAGGGAGACCCATGGTAAAACTTACTGGTGATAGGAAGCGTGTGAGAGTGATGGAAGCAGATTGGCGGAATACCGATAAAGCAGTACATTGGATAAAGAAGGAAGCAATTAACCTTAGTCAACCATTTGTTCTCTACTTGGGACTAAATTTACCACACCCATATCCATCACCCTACATGGGAGAAAATTTTGGATCATCTACTTTTTTAACATCTCCCTATTGGCTTGAAAAGGTATGTGAGGATTAAATTTAAATATACTTTTTATGAACAGTATTTTATTCCTCATGTGATTTTTGAAATTAGACCCCGTTTTGCTATTTCATTACACACTAAGAAAGTACTTGAATGAGATGTTAGATACCTGAACTTGTGCAAGGCAGTTGACACAGTCCATACAACATCCTTGCCTCTAAATTGGAGAGACACGGATTTGATGGATGGACCACATTGGCTGGATGGTCGGACTTAAAGTGTTGTGGTCAATGGCTCGATGTCCAAGTGGAGAGCAGTGACACATGGTGTTCCTCAGCGGTCGGTATTGGGGCCGGTGCTGTTTCAGATCTTTGTCAGCGACACAAACAATGGGATCGAGTGCACCCTCAGCACGTTTGCCGGGGACGCTGAGCCCAATGGTGCGGTTGGCGCATTGGAGGGGAGGGATCCATCCAGAGGGACCTGCACAAGCTGGAGAGGTAGGACCCTGCCAAACTCCTGAGGTTCAACAAGACCAAGTGCAAGGTCCTGCACCTGCACAGGACAACCCCCAGTATCAGTCCAGGCTGGGGTGCAGGATGGAGAGCAGCCCAAGGAGAAGGACTTGGCGTGTTGGTTCATGAGAAGCTCAACGTGACCCGGCAATGTGCACTCACAGCTCAGAAGCCAATGGTGCCCTGGGCTGCATCACAAGAAGCGTGATCAGCAGGTGGGGAAAGGTGATTCTCCCCCTCTACTCCTCTCTGCTGAGACCCTCTGCAGTGCTGGTCCAGGTCTGGGAACTCCAATATAAGAATGACATGGACCTGTTGGAGCAAGTCCAGAGGAGGCCACAAAGATGATCCAAGGCTGGAACAGCTCTGCTGGGAGGACAGGCTGAGGGAGTTGGGGTGTTCAGCTGAAGAAGAGAAGGCTCTGGTGAGACCTTACAGCAGCCTTCGGTACCTAAAGGGGACCCACAAGAAAGCTGGAGAGAGACTTTTTACAAGGGCAGGTAGTGACAGCACAAGGGTAATGGCTTTAAACAGCTGAATGGGGAGATTTAGATTAGACAGAGGCAGAAATTGTTGGCCCTAAGGGTGGTGAGAGCCTGTGCCAGGTACCCAGAGAGGTGGTGGATGAACCATCCCTGGAGACATTCCAGGCCAGGCTGGACGGGGCTCTGAGCACCCTGAGCTGGTGAAGGTGTCCCTGTCATGGCAGGGTGTTGGAGCTAGGTGATCTTGAAGGTCCCTTCCAAACCAAACCATTCTAGAGTTCTATGATTCTATGATTTCTGATTTAAGGCAAAGCAAATAGAAGTGAATTATTTATCGCGGTTGTAGCAAAGTGGTTGGTAACAGTAGTCAGTGAATCAATAAAGAAATTTGGCGTTCAATGACTAGAAACACATTAAACAAAGAATGAAATTGTTGCCTTACTTAGATATATTTTTTTCAGTAATGATATGAAGTTCATGGTTTATAGCATTCTGTATAGTGCCTGTTATAAATGACGCTGTATGTAATAATTCCGAGTTTTATAGTGAGAGATTGACTTTTCCTGCAGTATGAAGCTAGAATGTGAATTAGCAAGACACGCTAGAAGTCTGTCTTTTCTATTAACTTCTTTCCATGCTACTGTAGCTTTTCAATATTTTACAGTGCAGAAAAGTTCCATTGTGTTCATATGTGGAACAGCACTTCACGCCAAAGAAGAAGTAATTTTTTTTGTCTTTTGTGGTCTCCAGGTGCCTTTACCTGTCTTAAAAATATAAATGGGTTACAACACCTTTTACTGCATAAGGGCATTAAGATTCTCTGCAGCTGAAGAACTGCGAAGTAGGTTTGGAAAGACTTTATGCTTACTTCAAAAACCCCATATTGAGGAATTCCAAAGTCTCTTTATGTAGATGAGACAAAAATACAAAGACCTAGAAAAAAGAATATACAAATGAAAGTTGAGAGATGTGAGTTTCTTTGTAATTGTGAGGGCTGTGGGTTCTTCTAGGAATGGTGAGTAGTTTGAGGAGAGGAAGAGCATGGGGAAAAAACTCTTCATTGCCAAGAAGCAAGATCTAGCTTGGATATTAAGGAAAACTTCCTGGGTTCTAATTGCTAGGTTAGACATGTCTTGGTAAGTGAGGGTACCTGTTTTCAAGTCACAGATGGAGTTATAACATCTCTGACAATTTTTTTTGTCATCTTTAATCCAGTTAGAGTATTTAAACTCCATAGTTTGCTGAGGTCTCTTTCACCACTACATATACATACTCAGTTATGTGAACCACATGTTACTATTAATTGACCATTGGCTGATTCTTCTAAAATGTATCTGCTTTGGCCATGAAAGAAGCAGTCTTTGAAAATGTCAGAGATCAGTCTCATTAAGAAGTTTGATTGCACAGATCAAGAAATTGAATTAAATATGTTTACAGGGGATCTAACACAGAACGAAGTATTGACATGGTGTCTTTATGAAATCCTGTGTTGCTAAGCAGATGGTCCCCTGTATTTTGCACAAGCTGACAGTTTTTCAGGGCATGCGTCTTCTTTTCTAGCTATGGATTACAACCAACAGATTATGACTGTGAATCCTTAAAAGTAGGTTGTAGTCCTATAGAAAAGGGTTCGGTCTTCTGACAAATTGTGAGTGCAGAGGGACACTTTTTGCTCCCATTGTATCTTGAGCAACTCTTTAGGGGTTTAAAATATGACTTTATGTAGCCAAGGACCTTCAGCAACAGGAAAATGACTGAAGCAGTTGTCTGCTATTACTTTATCTTCTTGCAGGCTATTTTCCATAGAGCTTAGGGAAACTTAAGTTTGGCATATCTGGCTATTACAAAGCCAGGTTTTCAGAGGTAAAAGAGAGCAACAGGTGTAGTTTTATTTAGTAAGCTAAAGTTTTCCATACTGAGATTACATCATCTCTACTTTGTGGTAATTTGTGCTCTAAGTCTGCAATACAGAAATAGCTAATGCTGTTAAATGCAACACACACTTAAGGGAATGCTTACAAGTGTGACTGCCTAGGCTAAATGTGTATGTCAAACTTTGAGGCTCTAAAGCTGGTACTGCATCACACAGTATCTGTGAGCATGCCAGTCTGAATATAAAAATCCAGCCTTTTTTGTAATTGATTGGCTCCTACTTTTTAGTTTGAAATTAATCTTAACACTTCTTTATAACTAAATTGACATCTCTAGGAAAAAAATAGAGAAATATTTGTAAATGGGACTAATGTAGTGAATTCTTCTTATCAAGATGTCAAAATTTGTCATCCACTGTCCTGGAGACATTACCAGACTAAGTAAATTTCTGTGTTGTAGGCTCACATAACACCCAATCATTTTGATATATATGGTTTATAGTTATCTTGTAGTTAATGAGACACTATGCCAATACTTCTGTACTTACTCTGGAGTACAGTTCTAGAAGCTCATTCTGCGACATCTCTCTTAAAAAATGATATC